>NC_062973.1:18102455-18282455 GCF_023078275.1 Leguminivora glycinivorella
TTAGGCTCGTTGGGTTCGTCTCAACAAGACCTTTGACAAGAGGTGGTACTCAGGGTCTGATGATGGAGCCAGATGGTGGTCACCAGTACCAATGAACCATATAACTAAACCCAGAGATGGGGAAATCGTAATCGATTCCGGATTACACGATTACTTGATTTTACTTTATAATCTGACACTACTGGGTGTCAGATTACTTGTAATGTAATCAAGTGAAACGGTAAATTACCATTACATGTAAAGGAATCACTAATCATCTATACAATCATTACTATTACCAATAATTCGGAATCATAGTCGATTCAAAATAACTGAAATTATTGACTTGATTACTTTCAGATTACGAATATGTAGTACCTCAGATTGCTGACTGTCACTTTGACACAAAAGTCGTCATGGGTGTCGTAAAATAGGTTTTAGGAGGTGCTGATTCCAAAATTAATGACTAATGTTCAATCTGACATTGCTGACTGTCACTCTGACACAAAAGTCGTCATGGGTGTCGTAAAATAGGTTTTAGGGGTGCTGATTCCAAAATGAATGACCAATTTGGAATCTGACATTGCTGACTGTCACTTTGACACAAAAGTCGTCATGGGTGTCGTAAAATAGGTTTTAGGGGGTGCTGATTCCAAAATTAATGACCAATTTGGAATCTGACATTGCTGACTGTCACTTTGACACAAAAGTCGTCATGGGTGTCGTAAAATAGGTTTTAGGAGGTGCTGATTCCAAAATTAATGACTAATGTTCAATCTGACATTACTGACTGTCACTCTGACACAAAAGTCGTCATGGGTGTCGTAAAATAGGTTTTTAGGGGTGCTGATTCCAAAATTAATGACCAATTTGGAATCTGACATTGCTGACTGTCACTTTGACACAAAAGTCGTCATGGGTGTCGTAAAATAGGTTTTAGGGGGTGCTGATTCCAAAATTAATGACCAATGTGGAATCTGACATTGCTGACTGTCACTTTGACACAAAAGTGGTCATGGGTGTCGTAAAATAGGTTTTAGGGGGTGCTGATTCCAAAATTAATGACCAATGTTCAATCTGACATTGCTGACTGTCACTCTGACACAAAAGTCGTCATGGGTGTCGTAAAATAGGTTTTAGGGGGTGCTGATTCCAAAATTAATGACCAATGTTCAATCTGACATTGCTGACTGTCACTCTGACACAAAAGTCGTCATGGGTGTCGTAAAATAGGTTTTAGGGGTGCTGATTCCAAAATTAATGACCAATGTTCAATCTGACATTGCTGACTGTCACTTTGACACAAAAGTCGTCATGGGTGTCGTAAAATAGGTTTTAGGGGGTGCTGATTCCAAAATTAGTGACCAATTTGGAATCTGACATTGCTGACTGTCACTTTGACACAAAAGTCGTCATGGGTGTCGTCAAATAGGTATCCGGAGGTGTTTGAAAACTAATGACCAATTTGGAATCTGACACTGTTGACTGTCACTTTGACACAAAAGTGATCATGGGTGTCTTCAAATAGGTTTTCATGGGTACTGATCTCAATATTAATGATCAATTTGGAATCTGACATTGCTGACTGTCACTTTGACATAAAAGTCGTTATGGGTGTCGTCAAATAGGTTTCCTTTCCAGGGGTACTGTAAACATTCTGTATACATATAACATGTAAAATGGTGCAATAAAGAATATTTACTTACTTACTTACTTACTGTGCAATGTCAGGTTCCAAATCGGTCATTACTTTTTAAATCATTTCATTAATTTTGGAATCAGTGCCCCCTAAAAACTATTTGACTACACCCATGATTCCTTTTGTGTCAAAATTACAATTAGCACTGTGAGATTCCAAAATAGTCGTTAATTTTGGAATCAGCACCCCCGGAAACCTTTTTGAAGACACCCATGACGACTTTTGTGTCAAAGTGACAGTCAGCAATGTCAAGATTCCAAATCGGTCATTAATTTTCAAATCAGCACCTCCGGAAACCTATTTGACGACACCCATGACGACTTTTGTGTCAAAGTGACAGTCAGCAATGTTAGATTCCACATTAGTCATTATTTTTGGAATCAGCACCCCCTAAAACCTATTTTACGACACCCATGACGACTTTTGTGTCAAAGTGACAGTCAGCAATGTCAGATTCCACATTGTTCATTAATTTTGGAATCAGCACCCCCGCAAACCTATTTGACGACACCCATGACGACTTTTGTGTCAAAGTGACAGTCAGCAATGTCAGATTCCACATTGGCCATTAATTTTGGAATCAGCACCCCCTAAAACCTATTTTACGACACCCATGACGACTTTTGTGTCAAAGTGACAGTCAGCAATGTCAGATTCCAAATCGGTCATTAATTTTTAAATCAGCACACCCGAAAACCTATACTCGTGGTATATGCACTTGAAATGTGAAAGTGAAAATGATAGAATGACATGTAAACCACGAAGTTGTATAGTCATATTGTTCATTGGTATTGGTGACCACCATCTGGCTCCATCATCAGACCCTGAGCACCACCTTGAAGTAATTAGAATTGTATTTGTCTTATTTTATCATCATATTAATATAATTATACTTTACTCTAATACTTATCATATAACAAAAGCAAATATTTGGGATGGGATCTACTTTTATAATTATTACTTTAATTTTTTAAATAAATTTTAACATAATTGATATTATTTCGCGCTATATTCTCGTATTTTCGTACAAAATAATGTTTATTAGAAACCAAAAGTTTATATCGAGATAGTAGATTGTGGTTGTTATCAAAATTCCATAGAAAGGATCAAGATTGTTTTGTCCATTATTGTAGTGCGAGCGAGTGATAAGACGTGCTAGAAAGGGTCGGCATATTGGGCTCGCGCGGCGGGTAAAATACCTAATTTCGCCCGACGCCGAAATGTTATAACGCTCTTAATTTAGCAGGGCAGCGCCGCGAAAAACACGCTACTGTAAAAGTCCGAAGTACGGAAAATCCTAGGATTTAACCGGTAAATCCCAGCTTTTACCGATTTTGATCGCCAAAAGCCCAAATATTACCTAAAGAATTGTTGTTCACATGGGTTCGCTTTTACCAACGTTGATTCGATGAATCCTAAGTTTTACCATGGCAACTGTTCTAGATTATACTGTGGTTCTAGTGACAGGGCAGCAAATTCGAGCCCAATTTAAGACCACATTCTCTTCCCTAGCTTCTACCCGGCTTCCGCCTGCTGTGATCTTGCAGCTCTCCTGACACAGTTCTTGGCAGTAGCTCAGGCAATCACTGCCTTCCACATGTAGCCTAGAGTTCAATAGGCTTGCTGTAATTCGGGCTTTTACAGTAATATAATACATTATAGTGGATTACTGATACAACTAAATATATACCTACAGTAAAAATATTTTTTTGTCACGCGTTAACGGATTATCGATTAACTTTAACTTACGTTAAATTTGTTGAAATGTATCGCATTAACGATTAACGAAGTTAACTTTTTTAGTAACGGATTAACGATTATCGAAGTTAAATATTTGATTAACGGTGCCCGGCTATGATTTTAACAAATAGAATATTTAAACAAAAGGTTACCTAAACACTGACCATTTTTAAACCATTTATGTTTACGATAATAAATAAGGAGAGTGAAATGTTTAGGTCAAGCACTTCGAAGTTTTTAATTGTTATGAAAAAGGCACAGATGCAGCTGCTAATGATAATTATTAATTACTTACCACCCAAAATGACACTATTTAGTCATTTTGGGTGGTAATTAATAATTATCATTAGCAGCTGCATCTGTGCCTTTTTCATAACAATTAAAAACTTCGAAGAGCTTGACCTATGAATATGAATTTTGTATAACATTGTTTATGTTACTACATATTTAAATTCATTACAAGAAACATCATCTAGTTATCACTCATTTTATAATGTCTATTTTCCTTACACACGACAGAATTTTCGTTTCCAGTCACGATTCAAGAAAACAAACCAGTTTAGCATTATCCTAATAAATTTACATACATACGTTGTTCAATAAATTGGATAAAAGGACCCACAAAATAATTTCGCTGCCGTTTTCAGAGCTACGTAATAGAATAAAGCCTCTCGTACAGTGTTGCACGATGTCAAAGATATCTAAAATGCTACGGAATATTTTGGAGTCTGTCAGGTCCCGTAGCCGAATGGCATTTCTGCGACGCGAAACGACATCGAAACGCCGCGGAAGGGCAGTCTGGCTCTGTCGCGCCAATAGCTACGAAAGAGATATTATCGTGAGCGTTTCGTGAGGTATGTTTTGGGGTGTTAAAAATGATTACACAAAATGGTCAAGCAAAATTCCATAAGATGATTACACAAAATATTCACAGTATCAGACTATAGTCATCAGTATCGGACTGTACATTTTCGCGCCAATTTCTAACAAAATATTTTCAAACCAAAAAATATGTTTCAAAGTGAAAATGTTTTAATTTAGTTTAACTAAAATTATCGTAATAAGTATTACTTAATAGGTACTTATTACTTACAATGAAGACATTCTGGATTTTATTACGATTTTATCTATATCATAATCAGGTAACCCTGCAGTAAAGAGTTGTGCGTTTTCGGTATTATCTATTCCCTGGAGATCAGACAGAAGGAAATACATCCCAAAGAGAATGTTTTGTGTTAGATGATAGAAATGACAAAGGTTATCACTTATTAGGTACTTAAGAAGAATTATTATAATCCTAGAGAGCTCCTTTTTTAACCCCCGACGCAAAAACGACGGGGTGTTATAAGTTTACGTGTCTGTCTGTCTGTCTGTCTGTTTGTGAGTGTGTTTGTCTGTGGCATTGTAGGTACTGAACGGATAAACCGATTAAAGTAGATTTCGTTTTTTTTTGTCTGAAAGCTGAATTAGTCGGGAGTGTTCTTAGCCATGTTTCATGAAAATCAGTCAACTACGTCGCCGTCGGGGTTTTTTCAAAATTTTAATTTTGTGGTTAGGTTAGTTTTATAACCTAATTCAAAATATTTAACAAGGTTTACAGAAAACACACAAACTCATTTATTAACGATTGTATTGCCTTCAATAAAATCTCATTAGACAAATCCAACTACGCTCGTGTAACTAAACTATTTATCCAGTTTCATTGAAACAACCACGACATATGAAAGTTAAATAAAAGTTCCATAGACCGGCAAAACACGTTGATCTGTCATATTATACAAGTTATTTAATATCCTTCAGTTTACATTCACGCTCGCCGCCGGCCGACCCACATTTCATTAAAATTTCTAAAACTTCTCCAACTCTCGCCAATTTCAATTCACTACAATTTTCTAGGTCGAAACACAGCAGGTGTGACGGACCAGTTGGGTGTTGCTGGTGTAATTGGCACTCAGCCATCCCGTGTCACACCCTTGTCAAACTGCTATTTGCTTTGAGATATTCTATGGAAACTTAGCTTTTCGAGTTGTGACTTTTTATAAAAAAGCTACGGGAGGTTACGGGTGAAATACAATAAATTATGTGTAACGCGCGCTAAGTGGGTTTATTGACATTTGTTATAATTTTTACGGATGAAGGGCAGTTTTCATGTTCCTAATTTTGAGATAACATACGATTTCTTATATTTATCTCTTTCTTCATATTTCATTTTCCATGTACTGGATGAAATAAAGTTATTTAGGCCGGTTGAGGAGTACAATCCTTGTTTAAATGATTTGGTTGTATTATCATCATCCTCAACGATTCTCGCTCTCATATGGAATTATGGACTAATCGTGCTTGGATGACGAAGTAAAGTTAAACGTGTGAGCAAACTTCAGAAACAAATATTTGTTTAGAATAGGCGAGATGACTAGAAAATACTATTTAGTCCGTCAGATAGATTTATCAAAAAAATAATTAGACACATATTTTCTTCTTTTTTCTCATAAACTAAAAATGACGACAGTATAGTGCGTTCAAGTTGCAAGCCCCTCTCCGGAGCTTTGATGCTCTGTATCTTTGTATTTTTTCATTAATTAGATAAAGCGAAAAATATGTGTCCAGTATTTTTGGCCGATCTAACCGACGGACGAACCAGAATTAAATTTTTTTGTGTAGTCGTCATTCCTATTGTTATTACATTTTACGAGTGACTCGCTCTTTCCAGAGTTGAGTTGCGTGTCTCTGAAAAAGACGCAGTAATCAAGATGTTAGATTTATATTATATTTACCGTTTTATAATATGTCTCAAGTAGTTGAACGGATAATAGCACACGCCCCACGTGAATGGAGCGATTGAGCCCTTTGCCTTGAACCATAAAGATAATTTTAAAGCGGAACAAACAAACATTGAATTAATATCTCAATATAATATACCTAGCAAAACATCAAGCTCCACTTTACCATCGACTATGTTTTTTTTTTCGTTTCGAGGCAAAGATAAGTCCAATGAGGTCTTAATAACTTGCAAGCACGTAAGCAAAACGCGCTTTAATGTTTGCAACATATATTATTAATTACCTAATCAATTTATGAAAATTTAGGTAAACATATTATAGACTATAATTATATATTTTTGGTTCCACTACAGTTAACCCAACTAACAAAAATTAGTCTTATAGTGGCTTATAATGCCAAAAATAGTACTCTTATAATAACCTTGTAAACCCTTTACAAGAGGGCATTTGGGCACACCTTATAAGGCCAAAAACCTTATATCCCCCTTGTAGTTGCCATATTATTAGCTTTCTTATCTTGTTCGTGCTTTATTATGGCATGCAATAAGAAAGTTAACCTTATAATGGCAAGAAAAGTGCTTTTAAAAGGCTAATGTACTAATAAGAATCATATTTAAAGCTTTAATAAAGGCAATTATACTTGTAAGAATCATATTCAAAGCTTTAATAAGGGCAATAGCTCTTGTACACGTTTTGTGATCATCAGATATAAGGGAGTAAAACTCATAACGGCGAAACAGGATGCTGTTTTAAAAGTTTATTGTGCTTTTCGTAGTGATTTATGTGTACATCATCATCAAGTCATCCATTTTGCAAGTTAGTAAACGGTAAGTTAACTTTTACATATTACAATTATTTGCTTATTTATTATGAAAACTGTGTGGGAAACCAATTTCATGGTGAAATGTGATATAAAATGTGTTGTATTATTAATGCGCCCTTGTATTTCAACGGTTTTGTACTAAAAATGCGGTTAATTAATTTTGACATGTCTTGAGCAAGGCTGTTATAAGAGTAAAAGCAGTAAGCACATCATTTACAAATACTCTATAAGAGTAAAAACTTTATAATAGCCACCGGTGTTACTTATGATTCGCCATTTTATATATCTTTAGGGTTCCTTCTCACAATTAGTGAAATCTCGAACCTTACCATCTAGTTAAATATTTGTAACGGATACCAGTTAAAAATTCATAACGTTATCGTTAGAGAGCAGATTTCAGGTAGCGATTTAAATATTAATATGACTCGCATACAATATTTATTATTTTTTCTACACACGAAAAAATGTATGGGAACATAAAAGTAAAACCCTTTTTGGATGCTTTTGTGAATATTGGGCAAAAATTATAATGATAATAAATAAAAATAAAAAAAATATTTATTTATACTTATTTCTTTAATATTTCTTCTGCGCATTGCACAGTAAAAACTTCTATTACGGCTCAAAGAATATAAAAATAAGAATAATTCGCTTCTATATATTTAAATTGAAAGTCCATTATTTAGAATAAAATACTTTTTTTAAATGTAGTTTGTTGAAAAAATAACATTAATTTAATCTAATTATTCAGTGAAGTTTGTGGTGTGCGATGTAGGTAATAATAATAGATTATAAACCATATGACATGTATTTAAAAAATTGCACTAGTCATATCCATATTAATATTTAAATCGCTACCTGAAATCCGCTGTCTAGTTA
Organism: Leguminivora glycinivorella; assembly: GCF_023078275.1. Lineage (NCBI taxonomy): Eukaryota > Metazoa > Arthropoda > Insecta > Lepidoptera > Tortricidae > Leguminivora > Leguminivora glycinivorella. The sequence goes on from NC_062973.1 coordinate 18,110,356, forward strand.
TCATGTACTTGGCGCAAATCTTTAAAATTGCATTTTTGTTCGAAAGACCGTTCTTTTTAAACCGGTATTTTGGGGAACGCTTTGATAAAGGTTTGGTTCGATTAACCGGCATAGAACAAAATAAAACCGTGTAGTCCGCAGCATGTCAGGTAATACTGATATTTTCAATATTTCATTAGGAAGTTATACCTAGAATTTTCAATTTAAAACAAACTTGTGCTTCGAAATATTTAATCTTCTGGTGCCTTACTTTATTACTTCCTATTGATTTATTGTAAATGCTGAGTCAAATACTCTATTTGATATTTATTATTATGGTTATTGTTACAGAATCTGTGGATGAGATACATAGTCAGCCGTTTTTAGTGACGTGAAGATGACAACTCCTCTCCTCCTCTTAGTAAGTAAGTGCTATTGAAAACCACAGACGATTTCAGTACCGCCATCACAATGGACTTTGTGTCGATAACTATAAACAGCCTAGCCTAAGACTTCAAATAAATATTTTTTTTTATTACAGATGAACTACAAAACGGCACATATTCTGACGGAGAAAATCAGTCACAATCTAATTACTTACACCCAAAAATAAGCCCGGAGTGGTGGATCAAAAAACATGCAAAATGGAAGAGGACGCAGGAAATAGTTTAGGTTGTAAGAAAATCACACCAAGCAAAGATGGCGCTGATAATTCAAAACAAGAAAACGAAAATCAATATATCTTTTGTGAATTTGATGAAGACCTCGATAAAAGAAACTACTTATTATTTTGGAAATTTACTGATAGGTTAATTACAATTTCTACCACCGTGTAGGCGCTCTGAAGAATATATTAATATTTTGAAGTATGTAGACTCATTGAAACAGCAACATCGTGAGCAATAGAACTGAAAATATTAATCTTATAAAGTTACTTGTATCGGTTTGGTTTCGTTGCACATAAATAAATATCTTAAAAACAGTGAGTTTGTCTTTATTTGTCCTCAATTTTAATCTGTCTTAGTCCCAAAAGGACTACATATAAAATCGGTTTCTTCCTTAACCCTTAGAGTAGCAACATTTTTTTTTAATGTAAAGCAGTTTTTAAATGTTTTTTTAGATTTATTATAGTGACAAAGTAAGTGTAAAAAATACAAAAAAAAATCTATAACTTGTAAATACCTAAATAATCTACGTATAGAATAATATACGTTGTCAACAACTCAACAAAAAACGATCCTGGGTATATGTATACTATTCTAAGCAATACTATACTTCCTATGCAATGCGATGGTAAGTAACAAAGCAGTTTCTTGTCTTCACGTAGCACAAATGCACATCACATTTCGTGCATTTTGTACTTGCCTGACCGTTCATAACGGATTTTTTCAGGCGGTCATTTTGTTTCTTTATATTAGCCAGTTTATAGTGACGTCGTCTCAGAAGCCATGCGTTATTGATACACGTAACTATATCAATAATTTGAAAAAAATATTTAAGTACAACCAACGCATGGAAATTAATTTCGGTACTATACAATGCTATCAGCATAGCTGCGAGATCCACCCCTCCCGTGGCGATTGTAATGAATGACGAACAGTTTGTCCTTTAGTACCGTTTCGTGACTAAAAATTGGTAACCGGGAAACGGGAAAAGAATCCCAAATCGTAACTGGCTTCAAATTAGGACTTTCCCGTTACCTATTTGTAACCACGTTTGGTAACCAGCTTCGAAACGGGAAAAAGCATCCCGTGTTGAAACTGGTTACAAAATGAGACTAAATCATTACCGATTCGTATAGCCATGGTTGGTAACCAGCTTCCAAACGGAAAAAAATGGTTACAAAATGGGACTTTTTTTACCGTCATGAATACCTACATGATTTATTCAAATAATGCTGACATTGAGTAATTTTTTAGGGTTTCGTAGTCAACTAGGTTGACTATAGGAACCCTTATAGTTTCGCTCTGTTCGTCTGTCCGTATCTACACACCGTCTTAGCTTTTATTTGGTAGAAAGTCCGATCAGTACCTAACTCGGGCCCAATACGTAACCAGCTACAAACAGGGAATTCTATATTCCCGTTCTGTAGCCAGTTAGAAAAATTAGTAACCAAACGGTACCACGCTGGCCCAGTTCGTAACCGGCTACAAACCGGGAATCTTGATTTCCATTTTGTAGCCTACGAGAATAGGCAAATTCCCATAAAATGATGGGCTCTTTGTATTGAGGCCATTAAAATGCAGTTTTGCCTGGGTTTGCAATTAAACATAGGTATTAATAAGTCTAATAACACTCTAAACAGTTTTAAAGTTATTTAGAGTCGTAGTCGCAACGTATAGTATGCCATACGGAACAAATCAGACTTCATTCACAGGAGTGTTGGCAACGTATAGTATACTAAACCGTGTTGGAAAAGTGACAATAAAACGTAACTACAATGTATCCGACACAAAAATATTGCATTGAAAGATAGGTTATTATCATTCCCATACAGGGCACTGCTTTCTTTGGTTGAATTCTAAGAAATTTTATTAAATTATGTTAATTTACCTTATGACTCCGCAAAGATTTTCTCATGGTCGCACAATTCGTCTAATTGTGTTATTATCGAGCACTAATACACGTCAAGGTATTTTAATGCAAATTCTACCCACCTTTATAAATTGTACTACAAAATTCATTCCTCTTTAAACATTGGCGCAATTACCTATTTATTTTTTTATTTGTTTTGTATATCATGATATACAAAGTGACTCTAAGGGTTAAATAGCCGAACATTGTATTCACTTATTCAGATCGTCCAACATTCACAATGATAATCCGCAATAAAAGATTTTTTTTTATTTCAGACCAAAGTCCATAGAGTAAGGAATACACTTTTGGAACTTATTCTAATAAAGTTAATCTTAAAAATTAATATTAGTAGGTACTGATGGATAAAAAAACTGAGTGCCTTGGTAATAGTCTCTTATACGCTCAGTTATGTATAATTGGCCACATCCGAGTGCATGCTAGTCTGGTATAACCGGTGGACACTCTATTTAATAATGTAAACATTGTAAAACATGGAAACAATGGACCAGTTACATTTGCCCTCCAGTCGAGATCTGCCCCGCGGCCCCGCTGTATATACCTTAACATTTTTCACCGCAGAGCTACAGACACCTTAAATAAGAACAAAAACTATAATTATTAATCTAAATCCAAACTCAATTCATCATTTAACGATATACCTGTATTACTGTCACTGCTGCTTGCCTGCATATTCTTATAATTATTCCATAATGGCATCCTCTACGGAACCACTAATCGATAAGTTGGGATCAGATTGTTCACATTCGCTGGATTTTCAAAATGACGAATCAAGTTTTATAAAAACTTTTAATACGACACTTTCAAGAATAATGCCTTTATAATTATTGTATAAGAGAAAATGTATTGCTTTAATTCTTTTAAACACTTTATAAAATGCTATAATTTGTTTGCTGGATAGACGTTTTATAATATGCTCCTATAAGGCATAAAGCATCATAGTTATCTTATGCATTACTTTTATAAGAATAATTGGCCATAACAAAAGCTTTTATAGTGCTTTGAATATTATACAGCGAAAAGGCATTTTAAATGGCTTCTATAAGAATACATATTTTTAAACCCTTATTGCAGTCATATAAATTGGACTTATTAACGTGTACATGGCCAAGTTATAAGAGTAAATGTACTATTGGCCAAATCCTCTTATAATGAGCTACTATAAGAGTAAATATTTTTAAACCCTTATTGCAGTCATATAAATTGGACTTATTAACGTGTACATGGCCAAGTTATAAGAGTAAATGTACTATTGGCCAAATCCTCTTATAATGAGCTACTATAAGAGTAAATATTTTTAAACCCTTATTGCAGTCATATAAATTTGACTTATTAACGTGTACATGGCCAAGTTATAAGAGTAAATGTACTATTGGCCAAATCCTCTTATAATGAGCTACTATAAGAGTAAATATTTTTAAACCCTTATTGCAGTCATATAAATTTGACTTATAAACGTGTACATGGCCAAATTATAAGAGTAAATGTACTATTAGGCCAAATTCTCTTATAATGAGCCGCTATAAGGAACTCTGGCATAATGAATGCTATTTTAAAACTACTATGAGTGTTTAGCCCTTATAGATTGATTTTATAAGGATGTTTTGTTTGTTGGGAAAATCTTTGTGTTTTTTTATACGCCTAATTCTAAAATGATGGCACGGGAACATTCGATGTTAAAATCTATAAATTATTTCGATGTCAATAAATAGCACAGGTCACCGATAACCAGCAATGTCTGTCTACGATGTGCTCGTAACCAGCGAAAAGCTGATTTTACTAACCTTTGCTTTGACCCGTTATCTCACTGTCTGGGATATCAGTTGTACCAACACGTGTGGCTATGCTGCGCTTGGTATCGAGGACTCGGAAATTGCCTATATGAGATGGAATAAACCACATTAATAGCACATTAATAGAGTGCGTGGCAGCACTGGCAGCAGCAACGGCCTCCTTCGTGCATTAGGGCAGTCATGGCGCTAACACTGAATACTGGGTGGCAGTAGTCACTGGCAGGACCAAATACATATTGTTGCGCAATTGTGTCGTTAGTTATTGTTAAGTGTACAAAGTCTTCTTTAGCTAGTTTGTATTTATACTAACATTGTCGGTAAGGATTTTTGGAATTAATACTAGTCTGTGGTATTTTTATAACTGCATTTACAACTTGGAACACATTTGACTAAATTGTGCCGTAGATTATTGTTTCACAAAGACATAACTTTTTATTTAGTTTTACAATTTAAACTCCTAAGTACCTATAGCGTTTAAGCAAAAAAAAACTGTCGAATTAAATCACTAATGTTCCAAAGAACACGTGAAACTGCTCAAGTTTTAATGTCTCCCCTAAATTTGTGTTTTGTCTCCCCTAAAGTTAAACCTAAGGAATGATGTTGTCCTATCTGGAATATAAAAGAATATCCTACAATATTACAATTTTATTATTTTTTGGTCGTCATATTGCTTAGATGTATTCTACCTATTCATACTGCCAAAATTCTATGCAATATTACCTAGATCATCCTAGATATATAATTAGGAAACCCAATAAATTGCCGGCTACATTTTATCATATAATTGAAGATGGCGGGCCTTAGTATAGCCACGTGTAGCTGTGAGAAATATTTCTGTGTTTTCCCAAACTACAACTTCACGTGCAAGAGCAAATCTTTGACGAAGGAGAAAATGTAGTATAACATAAAGGGTTTGTTTTGATATTATACTTTTTTCTTCTGAGCGGACAATCGCTGCATACAGACACGCCATCCGTCCATTCCACGGTAGAGGTTTTCCACAAAAAAAAAAAGAATAAAATGCTGGCAACCTTTGAAGCGTTAGTTTAATAAACTATTTGCTCGCTGTGTACCAAGTTGTTTTTGTTTCCCGAACAAAATACTCGTAGTTCTAATTTAGTTTACTTGTTTAGACTTAATTGAGAGTATCATCTATTTTATTTTGCGTGTTTTAATCCAACCAATTTGAAATTAAATGTAGTTCTGCGAAATAGCATACCGAAGTTAAAAATGTGTTTTTCACTTAGGAATAACATGACGCCGCTTTAAAATAATAATGTAAATTAAATTTTCACATTTAGGTGTCCGTGCCTTCGCTTGAACCACTAATGAGATTAACACCTTCATAACTCGGCCCTAATCGAGTGAATTCCTCGACTAGTAGCGCCATCTGGCGCGCCAGTCAAGTACTAGTGTCGCCCGGTTACCAGCGCTCGGCTGCTTTTTCCTCAGTACGCTTTTGTGACTCAGCCGAGCAACACGTTTACAAAAGCAAGTCTTAAAAAGTTCGAGAAATTTAAAACATCGAATAGATTATGATTACTTCTAATTTCGTGATATTCCGCTCGGTGCCTTTGGCCCAGCGACGAGACGCAGTGACCTCCTGTAGGCACCGTCATAAATACGCGGATACATATGCCTCACTCACGTGAGACTGACATGGCGTCGTCCCGTGAGACGACAGACGTCGTCCCGTGAGACGACAGACGTCGTCCTATGAGACGACAGACGTCGTCCCATGAGATGACAGACGTCGTCCTGTGAGACGACAGACGTCGTCCCGTGAGACGAAAGATGTCGTCCCGTAAGACTATAGACGTTGTCCTGTGAGACGACAGACGTCGTCCTGTGAGACGACAGATGTCGTCCCGTGAGACAACAGACGTCGTCCCGTGAGACGACAGGCGTCGTCCCGTGAGACGACATGACGTCGTCCAGTGAGATGACATAGCGTAGTCCCGTGAGACAACAAGCGTCGTCCCGTGAGACGACAGGTGTCGTCCAGTTAGACGACATGGCGTCGTGCCGTGACACGACAGGCGTCGTCCAATGAGACGACAGGCGTCGTCCAATGAGACGACATTGCATTGTCCCGCGAGACGACAGGGTTGTTCCTGTATGGTGGCATGGAGACGATGAAGAAAATTGACAGCGATGGGACGCAGTGTAATCCTATGCACCGTCATAAAGAATATAAGGGACAAATGCCACGCTCACGTAAGACGAGACAGAGCGACGTCTCGTGACACGACATAGGTTCGTCCCTTGAAAAGTCATAGCTTCGCCTCGTGAGGTGACAGGACACAAGAGATGTCTTGAAACGACCGATGAGGTCCCATTAGATAACCTGGCCTATGAAAAGATAGGGCCACGATCCGATAGGGCATCGCCTCGTGATATGACAAAGGAGATCATTCATTGTGCAGACATGATTCGTCATTAGAGACAACATGAGTAAAGTTGTGCTGTGCGAAAAAGTACACTGTCATATAAATTGACAAATTCGCCCCGTAAAAGATTAAACTTTGCAGCGACTTGGAATTTGGATTTCGTTGCCCTATGCGATGATTTACGACATCCTGTGAGAACCCATTGGGTTATTACATGCTATGCACTAATTCACCTTTCGTGTCATGAGACGAGCGTTATGATCACGAGGCAAAATGTTGTATTTGTACTCGAATCTCAATGAGATTATGTCGCTTTAACATCTACTTTGCGGTAATTAGCACAACTCTTAACTAAACATACTTTGTATAAGGTATATCTAAACATATGTACTTCGTAGAAGGTCTTTCGAATCAGAACCACAGCGTACGTTTTAACCTGAGACATACACAATTACACAGTTTAGTGCACTTATTAGATAAAAATCATCACGTGATGGGTTCCCATAAGTGGGGTCGTTTTAGACAGGTAAAGTGAACGACATCGGCGTCGTCTCAATTGCCTAATTAGCTAATACATAATCAGCGTGGTCACCTGACCAACAGATGAATGATTGTGAGGAATGTCCAAATTTATCTCACTCGTGAATATCTGAACGGCCATAATGATGACGAATGTGTGATCCAATTACTGTAAAGCAACGCCGTTATTGCCAACCTAATTTGTCATGTCAACTTTTAGAATGCTCGTCATGATAGAGGTTTTTTAGCAGGTTTGACGTTGTGAAAATCCACTTCCACATCTAAAAACGTGTGGGTGGAGCTTCGGTAGCAATTAAGTAGCACTTTGTTGTCAGATACTAAGCGAATTAAGAAATATACATAATAGTGATGCTAAACAGAATGAAAAACCACTTTATATTACAAAGCTCTTCTTGCCCAATCAGAAAGGGAGAGGGGGCGGCGAAGATACCAATGGGAAAAAGAAAATCCATTACATAATTTATGCCACTGTTTTACGCTATTCCTAGAGTGCAGATTCTTTTAAATGAATGATTAGAGCTCTAGTCTCATCAACTCAGGGGCGTCAGTAATTGACGCATGGTCTTGGGTCTTGATACGGACTTTAGAAATGCAGAAGAACCACTCAGGTACTTAGCAAATGTTGACTATTAGCTACAAAATAACTTACCGCAATAGAAAATTCTTGTACTAGGCTCATTACTCTGTGAAACCTGGATATTCGTCTGTATTTCAGCAAACTTATAGCTGTCCGGCTGAAACATCCAGTTGGACTAATGGCGGATAATGTTCCAGTATATGTTGTTCAGTATACCGAACTGACAAAAGTATTACTTCTATAACAATCGACCCAGTAGAGACTTCTGAACCAATTCATTTAGAAATAAAAAGCTACAGCTCGGAAAGTTTTCTAAGTACGATATATACATATATGTACTACAAATTGACCTCAAACTGCCGTTAATCGACCAACGGTTAGAATACTCAATCATGCATTATTACTAACGTTATCTAGACCAAGGTTACAGACAATCCTTGAAGAGGTTAATTACAAAGACAACAAACTCGTACCGGAAATCTGACTCCCAAATATATACGATATTTTGTGGATAGTTTGGCAAAATGACTTAAAGGATATGTTATTTAGTACAATAGCATTTTAGTATGCCTTGTTGCATTGTTACTCAGGACGGACTCTCGTCGTAAAAGGATTTGTCGGTTGCCCAGTTCGATGGCGTAATTTTACGAATCCTATGTTTCTATAAATAACTAACGAATTAGATTAAAGAGACGACCGAACAATATTCTCAAACTATTTACAGCGAAGAATTATGGCTTACATCTCTTGACCGAAGTAAATGAAGTTGGTACTAAACTTAAACAACTACACAAAACAAAGCAAAAAACCGTGTAGGTAAATTGTATTCAAAGTGCTTATTTGTTGTATGAGTATGATATATCGAAAACACTTTAAGCTCATTAAAACCAATAGGGCAATACATTTTCCGAGAGAAGCCGATTTTCACAATTTGCTAAGGCACTCTTATGGATAAAATGTTGAAAGGTAGTCAGTGAATGTGGAGGCCTGTTTCTGAAATAATAAATTAAACGGAAATTGAAGGATGAATCTCTTTCGATTTTAGACCACAGTTTCCTCTTACAAATAAAGAGGCGCTCGCATCCTAAAATTATCGCCCGCTACTGCGGTATTACTAACAGAAAGTTCCCGTTTATTTCATTTGACAAATGTTTTCCGAATAGGTTTCTGGGGCCTAGAGAGATTAACAGAAGTTGTATATTTACAATTAACTTTTGGAATCCATTAGCGCGTTGTAGGATCGATAAACATTTCCGCAGTTGCTTACTAAGCGCCATTTATTAGAATTTTGCGGCGCGACTATTTGTCAGTAACAGAGGAGACGCCACAACTTATTCAAAAACGGTTCGTAAGGTCAGAGGACGAGTCCCAGTCCCAATTGAATTCAGTGTAAGGAACTAGAAATATGATGTTTATAACATTGCTGTGCTTATGACTTAATTTAGAAGACTTCGGACTCCTAATATACCTGACATACAAGAATTTGTTAGGACACTCATAAAAGGGAGCGCAGATTCTAGGCAGAATGGGTTTCTAGTGGTAACAGAAAACTTAAAATTATTGCCGTTTAAATAGATATTGATGAACTATATTTATCAGAAGTAAGGTCTTGACACCTAAATGAAAAATAAAAGCTCAGCGCTTAATGTACGCAGTACTTATAGCTACGATATTTTGACCTATTGGTCTCGGATGACTGGCAAGTGTAAATACCATTGTCATCGTCCGTGGCGCTACATGCTACAGCCGTGCGCATGTACGACTTTTAAGAAAATTCTAATTACATGCTATACGATAAATAAATAATTGTCATCTCGATATAATTGTAGAATCAGGTATTACCCTACATAACAGTTGCATCTTGTTTGTGGGACGTCCCGCTGCATATGGATTTTGGGAAATAAGCAAGAATACAGTAAATATTAACCCGTATGTTTATGTGTATACATCAGTTTATAAAGAACGTGAGACATTTATATTATTCGCACAAAAGAGCAATATAGAATATATTGCTTTGCAATTTGGTGATAAATTACGAAAGTTCTGAAAAGAAAACTATTTACTATCTTAAGCTGATGACTGAATTTTAATTATAAATGGGTAATCGTACATCATTAACCCTTATTTGAAGAGTTATTTGTCGTCTTACATTCTTATTAGAATATCGAAATGGACTAAAGAGCCATAAGTCGTAATGTTTTAGAATTACTAGCTCACGAATCGTACAATTTTGCCTTTATAAATTCGGCTAGTCAGTACATAAGTCATAAAAATGATAAGCCTAAAAATATATGCATCACATATTCATAATTATTCAAACACAAATTAAATATTAACATTAAATAAATGTCATATACAAAGAAAAAGTGACCAAGGCCTCCAAGTGTTCCGCCGAGTGCTGCTGAGTGTGCCGGGGGGGCGCCAAGCCTTCGGTAATTGTGTCATATACTTGGAAATTTCGATCCTTGCTTTCGTGATCCGATGGCCGAATGGTTTTACAGGCATCCGTCCGGTTAACGGAGTACGCTGGTTCGATTCCAGTTCGGAACTCATTAGATCATTGATTCGTTTCAATCGCTTGTATCCCAAAGCTTTTTGCTCAGTTGACCCATTTTAATTTAATAGGAAAAATTTGCATAGTTTCTGTTCTCGTAAAGACTTTGAGTAGGAGCTTACCTTTTAATATATGGATCCTAAGCTAATCGTGGCCATAGTATTGCCAATTCAGTCAGAAGCCGAAAATGTATTATCATCTTATTTGCAGTTTTGCTACCAGTCCAGCAGTAACGCATACATTATCGTGATGTGGGTATACATTACAAATTAACATATGATAGCGTACAATTTGTTCCAACTCAAGCGTCCATTTCAATTGTTTTGGCAAATGTATATTTCATATACAGAATTCATAACAAATTATGCTATGGGAAATGTTGACATTTGGCAGTGGGCTATGTAAGACAATGTTTAAGCTATATCAATATTGCTTATTACTCAGTATACTAACAATAGTATGTGCATATTACATATACATATAGGCGCATTACTTAAGGTACAGTAATCAATTTACATGAAAAATAAAAATTTAAACATAATGTCATAATGCTCATGGCAGTGCTATGATATAATTGTGTATTATAGTTACATGATATAATTATAGTTATCTTAAGCAGAAGAAAACTAGTATCTTGGTGAATTTATAACACAAAAAACATGTATATGATCTTGTTCTGACTAGGGACTGTTGTAAGGGAAACGTGAGAAAAATTTAGCCGACGTTGATGTAACACCCATTGAGGAAGGGGAAGTTCTTCAGAGTTTGGGTTGCTACAGAAAATTTTCTCACAAAAATGTTATTGAAATAACAGGTTTTATTTCCGTAAATATTGTAATACCGATCTATTAACTTCCTGTCGGTTTTATGTTATACATAAATTAAGTAATTCACCACCATCATAGAGTCATAATGGATAACTGTGCTGTGCTGTGTGGAGTCAGTTTCAACTCATGAAACCTTAGTGACTAAATTTTGAAGCATCCCATTGTATACCTTCCTATTTCTTATTATAAAATTTCTGTATAAATAAAGTATATCAGTCACAGTACGCCCTAACCAGCGCCGGCAGAGGTTTAAACACGTCTCATTGAAAATGAAAATGAAAATGAAAATGAAATGAAAATGAAATATTTATTTTTCAAGTAGGCATATTACAATGCGCATATGAACGTCAAATAAAGCTACGCCGGCTCTAACCCTACGCCTCAGCCTCGAGAAGATTTCAGTCCCCCCTCAGTTGGGAGGGGGGTATCCACTATGGGACCGGCAAAAACTCGGCGGGCAACTTCTTTTCAAAACATTACATCTTATAATTAACATGCATTAAATAACAACATACAATTTAACATGCAAAAGTATTCATCAAAGAATATGAACAGACTAGGTACTCTATGGAAATCAATTTCAATAAATTATATTATTGCTTAATAATACGTCGTTCTTCTTCAGAGAAAACATATCAAATTGTCATAGAAGAAAAAGATAATATGAATCTCAATATCATTAAATATGTAGTTTACCTACACAACATAAAATATAAAATATTTGATGTGCTTTCTTATCTGAACTGTGTCCTCTATACATAATACAATTATTTTAATTGCTATTCGTTTTTTGTAGTTTCTGGTTCGGGCCATGCATGTTTGTCTGTCAAATAGTCCTCGACTCTGTAATAAGCCTTTAACATCAATGATTTTTTTAAGTAGTTCTTAAGAGCTGGGAGGGGTAATCTCAAAGCAGTGTCAGGTTTTCTTTTAACCCCTTATTTGCCAAGAGTGGCCCTGAAGCTTTAGTAGTTTCATGTGCTCTGCCTACCCCTTTATGGGATACAGGCGTGATTGTATGTATGTATGTATGTATGTAGTGTCAGGTAACTTATTATAAAAATGAATGCATTGCCCAACAAATGACTTCTGTACTTTACGGACACGAAACTTCTTTATGGCAAGCTTATTTTTGTTTCTAGTGTTATAATTATGGATATCAGAATTCTTAGTGAAACAGTCTAAATTCTTAACAACATAAATTATACTATCATAAATGTATTGGGAAGCTACAGTTAAGATATTAATTTCTTTGAAGAGTTCTCTTACTGATTCACGTGTTCCTAAGTTGTAAATAGAACGAATGGCTCTCTTTTGTAATACAAAGATAGTCTGTATGTCAGCTGCTTTGCCCCAAACCAGAATACCGTATGACATTACACTGTGAAAATAACTATGATACACTAGGCGAGCTGTCTCAACATTAGTCAGTTGCCTGATTCTCCTAACGGCGTATGCGGCTGAACTTAATTTGCTTGCTAGTTTCTTTATATGAGGACTCCATTGTAGATTTTTGTCCAATGTTAAACCAAGAAACAGTGTTGTATCTACCATCTCTAAGCATTCATCATTCAAAAGTATTTTTGTATCGATTGGTTTAACATTCGGCAGAGAAAATCGAATACATTTGGTTTTCTTAGAATTAAGAAGTAAATTGTTGACAGTAAACCACTGCAGTACATCAGCTAACGTGCTATTAATTACATTGTAATCCGTAGATTTTCGGTCAACATTAAAAAGCAGTGATGTATCATCAGCAAAAAGTACTATTTCACAAAAGTTTTTCACTATACATGGCATTAGTGGTTCAAGCGAAGGCACGGACACCTAAATAGAACCGTTTTTCCCCCGAAGGGTAAAAAACGGATATTTAGGTTCCTGCCGAAGCTTGAACCACCCTTAAGGGCCTTGCCGGCTAAAGGTACTGAGGAAAAAGCACCCGAGCGCTGGTAACCGGGCGACACTAGTACTTGACTGGCGCGCCAGATGGCGCTACTAGTCGAGGAATTCACTCGATTAGGGCCGAGTTATGAAGGTGTTAATCTCATTAGTGGTTCAAGCTTCGGCAGGAACCTAAATATCCGTTTTTTACCCTTCGGGGGAAAAACGGTTCTATTTTTAAAACTACGTTCCAATTTATTGAGATATTTATTTTGGAACAATGCTTGAATTACATAAGTTTATAATGCTTATATTATCACTGGCCAGGTCCCGTAGCTGAATGGCATTTCTACGACACGAAACGAAAACAAAACACCGTGAAAGGTAGTCTGGCTCTGTCGCGCCAATATGCAAGAGCGATAGAGATAGATATCTACGAGCGTTTCGTTTCGTGAGCGTTTGTGCCATTCGGCTACGCACCCTGAGCATTTGACAGTAATCGAATCGAATTTGGGGGATGAAATTGCTCGCGTCCGCAGGAATTGCCACTATAACCCTGCACGTGTCCCCCGGGTGGCGCTAATCGAGCAACAATCAATCGGCTGCTGTACCTGTCCTGAAAATGACCTCACAGCACGAAAACCGAGTCGCTTCACAAGAATGCAATACATATCCGATGAATACTACGAATGCTACCTTAAAAAGTCCCAATTTAAACCCTCCGACCATAGATATTGGGCCTACTTTAAGAATTTGCCAATTGAACATCGAGGGAATAAGTCTGGCAAAGTGTGAATATCTACACAAAATCTTGACGAAACATAAAGTTGATGTTCTATTAGTCCAAGAAACACACGCTAAGGATGAGGATAACTTGAAATGTAGAGGCCAAATCCCAGGGTATAGAATCGTCCACTCCGTGAATCATCCCAAGTACGGAATTGCAACATACGTGAGAGAAAACATTGCCGACGTCTCCGTCCTTCAGCAGAACTCACAAGCTAACTATTTTATCTCTGCAATTAAAATACAAGGGCTTATTATTGCCAACATTTATAAGCCGCCTAACTGCACTTGGGAAGTCAACCCACCGGTGTTCCCGCACCCGTGCCTCTACGCGGGCGACTTTAACAGTCACCATACAACGTGGCGCTATGACCGCAACGATACAAATGGGATCCAGCTCGTCCAGTGGGCGGAGGATAATAACTACCACCTAGTCTTCAATGCCAAGGATAAGGGTTCCTTTCGGTCAGCAAGATGGAAGAAAGACTATAACCCAGACTTAACATTTGTGTCTCGGGATGGTGATTTACCTCTCACGACTAAAAGGCAAATTCTTTCAAACTTCCCTAACAGCCAACATAGACCTGCCCTACTGGAAGTAGGAGACCGAATACCATTAGTTAATTCCATGCCACTGCCCCGATGGAACTTCCAGAAAGGAGACTGGGCGTCCTTTGCAGCTGATATGGATGCGGCAGTCAGGTGGATACCTCCGAAATCGGAGAACTATGCAAGGTTTGTGGGGTTAATTAAGGCTACAGCGAAAAAATATGTTCCGAGAGGTTTCCGAAGAACATATGTCCCTTGCTGGAACAAAGACACCGAAAACCTGTACCAACAATACAAGGAAACGGGAGACCAAGAAATTGGGCAAAGTCTGTTGGAGTCCCTAAACACACAACGCCAGGCCAAATGGATAGCCACGGTTGAAAAAATGAACTTTCAAGTATCCAGCAGAAAAGCATGGCGAGTCCTAAACAGGCTCACGGATAAATCAGGAACCAAATCTCACTGTCCTTCTCAAGGTCTCACAAATAGCATTGCAAGCCGCATTGTTGAAACATCTCGAGTAAAGGGAGATAAACTCCACACTAAGGCAATTAAGAAACTAACCAAAAACCTAGCTAAGACGCTGTCAGCCGATGAAAATATCTCAAGAGCGTTTTCTGTTGAAGAAACTAATATCGCGATCAAACAGCTATCATTAGGAAAGGCTGCTGGAGAAGACGGCGTCTACAACGAATTCATTAAGAATTTAGGTGCTAACTGCCGGAAGTGGCTGGCCGCCTTCTACACAGACATACTAGAAAGAAACTTACTGCCCCCCGGTTTCAAACACGCCAAGATAATAGCAACCCTAAAGCCCGAGAAGCCGGCCGAAGACCCAAAAAGTTACCGACCCATCGCTCTACTCAGCTCCTTATACAAGCTGTTGGAAAAACTGCTTTCAAACAGGATTACCCCACTGATTGACCAAATAGTCCCAGCCGAGCAGGCCGGCTTCCGGAGCGGGCGCAACTGCACGGACCAAGTGCTGTCTCTCACAACACACATAGAAGCTGGCTACCAGAAGAACTTGAAAACCGTGGCTGCCTTTATCGACCTAAGTTCGGCCTATGACACTGTATGGAGGCAAGGGTTATACTACAAGTTAATGAAGGTAGTACCGTGCCGGAGAGTTACCAGCCTCATGGACAACATGCTTCGTAATAGGGAGTTTGTAGTCCACCTGGGAGACAAACAGAGTTGCCTTAGGACCCTAAATAATGGCCTACCACAAAGATCTACGCTTGCACCGTTGCTTTTTAACTTGTACACGTGTGACCTGCCTCAGACAGTATCCAGGAAGTTTGTGTACGCCGATGACATCGCTATTGCACACCAGCATGGGACATTTGCAGCATCGGAGGAGCAACTGACTCAAGATTTAGGCTTGCTTAACGAGTATTTTAAGAAATGGCGCCTTATACCCAATGCCACCAAAACAGAAATCTCGACGTTTCATCTCAACAACAAACAAGCTGCTTTTAGTCCAACGGTAACATTTAATGGTGAAATACTAACTTTCAACCCGCTACCTAAATATCTTGGCGTAACCCTAGACCGCTCACTTACATTTGGCCCACACCTCCAGAAGCTAAGCAAAAAGCTTGGAACTCGGAATAATGTCCTGCATAGACTAACTGGCACGACTTGGGGAGCAAGTGCCGATGTACTTCGCACAACAGGGCTGAGCCTAGTGTACTCGGCTGGTGAATACTGTGCTCCAGTCTGGCTAAACAGTGCCCATACAGAGAGAGTTGACGTGCAGCTGCGTAACACTATGAGGTGCATATCAGGAACCATCAGATCGACTCCTATACAATGGCTCCCAGTCCTAAGCCACATTCCACCACCACACCTTAGACGACAGCAGGCTCTGGTGACGGAAGCGAACAAAATTCGTAGCAACCCGAATCTGCCAATCCACCAGGAATTTCTAAATCCACCCCAGCATCGACTGAAGTCCCGACACCCGCCTTATAAAACTGCTCTAACCCTAATGCAGCGTGACTTCAGCATAAGGGAAGCTTGGAAGGAGGAATGGCAATCCAATCTGCCTAGTATGAACCTAGGACCCTACGACCCTACACAGAAGCCCTACGGATTTTCCACTACAACTAGGAGGGAATGGTGCCAACTTAACAGACTGCGTACCGAGCATGGACGTTGTGCGGACTATCTGTTTAAGTGTGGATGGAGAGACTCACCAGCATGCGACTGCGGGGCACCGGTGCAGACTATACACCACATCATGCACGAGTGTCCAAAAAGAAAATTTGTTGGGGAGGCCCTGGATCTTCACTCACCTGATGCTAACGCTGCCCGATGGGTGAAACACTTAGATATAGTATTGTAATCAATGATAGTATCATAAGCGACTCAGTGCATGCCATACGAATAAATAAATAAGTAATCGAATGACTCCAACGAATTTAAAATCAGCTCAGGAAAAGAACAGGTAGAGTATAAAATTCTCTAAATAGTTTCTAAGACTTGTGTTGTAATTGACAAATGGATAATTTCTACCCAATTGTCGAATTGTCACGTTAGTTGAAAAAACTATTTGTAAAGCTGTAAGTATATTGCTATCAAATACGGGTCACAACTGGATGAGACTAGCTCAGGACCGGTACAAGTGGCATACTAGAAGAGAGGCCTATGCTCAGCAGTGGGCGATTAAGGATTATAATTATGATGGATGATGATGATGATGATTGCTATCAAATGCACTACAGTGAGGAAATCTAAAAGAGTTTTGCCAAATAAAAACCTTTAGGTACATATAAGCTACATTGAATGAAATACAATTTTATTTTAAAATAGATACATTTTTTCAAAGCGGCACAAAGAACGAGTGCCTAGGGGAGCCCATCAGGAGCGTGTCACGAGTGAAGAGCGCGAAATTACATTTTCACACATTCTTCTGAAATACGAGCTTTATTACCCCAAATAAAATATTCCCTCACCTAACGAGAAAATATGAATTTCACGCTAAGTTTACTTTATAAAGTTTGCATTTAAACTCTGTTGCTAAAATACCGTGTTATTTTAAGTATATTTTAAAAATAGCTTCTATAAAATAGCAAATTGTGCATATAAATGGTAAATAAATTCCTTCAATGCGAATAATTGGATTTGTAATTAAGAGCGCTCGATATAGAACAGTTACGCCTTTTACAAACAGTTTACGCTTAAGGCAACATTGGAATTATAGCTTTCACGTCAGTAATTTCCGTGGATGACGCTGCCGGTAATAATGATATTTAATGAGGCATCGAACAAGATCAATACAACGTAAATCATCACCATTGACGGATTTGGTTCACGGGGAATAAGTTTCTGGCATAAACTTGGCTACAAAAACTGAAGCTACGAGAGAAAAAAAAACGGGGTAAGATGGTGTCATAGTGTCCATTTTGTTTGTAAGACACTGTGTCTAGAGTGTATGTGGCACCTGCATTACAGCGCTGATGAAGTAAAAATGAGTGGAAAACCTGTTTTACGATTATAATATTCTACCGTCAACGGAAAAATGAGGAAGTTTTTTGAAATAGCTCTCTTTGTCATACAACTAGGGATCATTTTTTTTTTCAAGTAGTCACACTACTATATATAAATTATAAACTGAAATAAATATCATTTACAAGAGAAAAAAACGATGAGGCCCACTGGTGGCCGAGCCGGTAATCGAAACCGTGTCTGCAGCTTTCGCGGCTAACGCCCTTACCACTAGACCACCCGCCCGCCGTGGTATCCGACGAAATTTCTCTAGTGTATGTTATCTCTTTGTCATACTAAAGATATAATAAATAAACCAGGAGTTTAGGCATATCAACATTTAATGTAATAATACTTGATTTTAACACTACATTAAATTACTTTAATAATAATACAAGGAACTTTGCACCATATTCAATTCTTATTACTTAGGTAAGTAACAAACTTAGTAACAAACATAAATAATAAATAATACTAGCAATATATAACTTATTAAAAGCTACTCATTAACAGAGCCAGCAGTGACATGTTTTAAGTTATTTAAAGTACAATATTCACAAACTTTTATCTATTTATATTTAAATGAAGAACAGTAATTACTTTGCTGCGATATAAAAACACTATAAAACAATCAAAAATCTAAATGAAAAATATTTAGCGACGACACATTTAAGTATTGAATTGAAACAAAATGTTACAGACATTTTGTTTCAATAAAGTAACAGCAAAAACGCTACTCTATCTTTAGCTACTCACTGCACATAATAGCATCTGATTTAATATCTTATCACAACTAAAATCTAAAATAGACGGTAGGTTAAGCTACATTCAATAAAGCACATAGAACTAGTCAAAATATTTAGTCTATCGTATTGTCGACGAAGCCAAAGGCGCGAACCCTGCTGATGCCACCATCTGGCGCCATGGTTACCCTGACATGCGTCACCAGGTCTGACTCGCAGTTGTACCAGTGCTCGTTGTGGGCCGAGAGCTGCAAACAAATGGAACTTTAGTGTACGTTTATTTATAGCTATGTCGTGGATCTGGCGGATTCGTAGCGCAATGTAAACAACGGGGAAAAACCACCAGCATCCTTTGGTGGAAGGGGTAAATAGAAAACGAAATTGCGATATTGCAGTGACAGGTTGGTTACGAGTTCATTTCCTAGGCCACAATTGAACCGAAATGGCGCAGTAGACTTCTCTGACATCGACGGGTGAAAAGAGGGTGGTGATATATTATATTCATACCAAACGGTAGAAATTTATTTTAATTTCCTATATTCAAAGATGCAGGGTGAATTAGAATTCAATTTTGTGAATTAGAATTAACTTAAGTAAGACTGTCGTCAAGTGATTTGTATTAACTCACCTTGCTCGGCCTTAAGATGTTACGCCACTGAGGCCGTGATTCAGGCGTCCAATCGCGGCTCAAGAAGGTGCCATCTATCTTAACGGAATCGGGGAAGTTGCCTTTGAAGTGCGCCGTATCCACACATAGCTCTTTGATCCTGCCCGGGAAACCCAATTTGAAGACGGCCCATTCTTCTCCTGAAATAAAGTGGCCAATTAAAAAATGCGCTAACCAAAACGCTGCCATAATATTGAGAGGTGCTTTTAATTTGGCTGAGTAATGGAGGGTAAACCTTTTAAACATTTAAGATCAAGATTGGCAAGCTAATTAAATGTTTATTTTGGTATAAACTTTTGATATTTTCGAAAATACGATTGTGATAATGATAACGGTATATTGAATTCGTCACAAAATAATTCAATATTAAGGTCCTGAAAAGACACAAAATTCATTTTCATGGAAAATATTTTTAAACACTTATAGACATTGGGACATTGGCCCATGCTTTGCGTTACTAACATGAGTCATTCTTGACCTTTATTTTTTTTTTTCATGTTATAAAATACCCGCACGAGGTAAAGGACCACCTTCAAGGTCTTGACTGTGACTTGAATGCACCTGAATGTCTGTCAAGTTAGAACAGTATGTACTGGCTTTCCTGAGTAGACTTACCAGGTACTTTAAGTGTGCCATCCTCGTTAGCCTCGATGACCTCCGGCCGGTCGAGTCTCCGGGCAGTCTCCCAGCCGTCGGACATGCACTCGCTCTTGCAGGGCCTGATCATGTTGCGCGGGTGCCCATAGTGAGCGTTTGAGTACCCTGAAACAAGCGATAATTTGGTTAGGCCTTGATCTCGATGCCTGACCCCGATTGGAATCCAGTATCTAGTCGTCCGCGTCTGTATGTTAGGTTTTAAAATGTTTGGGAGCGGTCGTTTTCCACCCGACCCGCGTACGCGATTGCTTGGTGTAAGTATATTATTTGATCAGAACCATATTTCGCACAACACGTAATATGAAATAATGATTATTTAAATATTCATAAATGGCAGAGTTTTCGAAGTGAGTTAGGTTCGGGTTTTCTGACAAAAAATATCACGCGCTTGTGACACTGTTTGAGTTGCAGGCGTCCATAGGTTACGGTGACCGCTTTACATCAGGCGGGCCGTATGCTTGTTTGCCACCGACGTAGTATAAAAAAAAATTAATTCTACGAAGTATGTATTTTGTAAAAGTAATTCTGCCAAACGATATCCAATTATTGTTATGCGATGCATGCAATACAAATCCTGCAAAATATTTTTATTCCACATAAGTAATATTAATAGTCTACTAAGGAAAACTACCAAAATCATGTTATCTAAATTTAATGAAGGCAAGTTTTATCGGTCGGAATATTTCGCATGAATATAAGTAGGTACTTAACTATGTATTAAAATGTAATGTAGCAACTGGTACTTAATTCAAACTACATAATTTCCTTTGAACATTTAGCAAAATAAGAAAGAAATTAAATATATTATTACCGTTCCACAACTACAATTTGAAATATCTACCTTGGCAGGTGGTGCCGTTCAGTAAGGACAGCAAATCAACCATGTGGTGAGGAAGAGGCCTCTCAGGCCTGGCTTCACCAAACACCCTGAGCCGCGCAATACCACCGTCTGGGAAGATGTTCAGGCGGATATGCGTGTATGCTTCGTCACTTAGTACCTATAATGAAACAAAATGATGTTATCAATACTTCCTATCTTATTTTAAATTTTATTCGAAACTTAGATAAAAACAAAAAGAAAAAAAAAGAATGAATAAAAATAAAACTAAACAATTGATTTGAGCGATGACGTCACAGCGTGGCTCGGTTGCGTCGTTTGCTTCAAACGGATGTTGCATCAAAATGTAAGCATGAATACAGCTTAATTCACGAAAGCCGACATGTTTCAAAGGAACACAACTTCGATTGTATGAGTGACACCTGTTTCGCTATATAGTCGTAACCGTTATTTTGTCACACACATGCATATTTTCATTCACACATACGTTCCTTTAATGCCAGCTCTTGTGAATTGATCTGTACTAATTGCACAAGTACAAACAAACACGAATTCAAGCAACTTTAACAAGGTTAGTGATTTGATCTATCAAAGCATACTGAATGTTGCCTGCTCTGGCATTTACTAGGGATACTGAAATTTTGTGCTTTAAAAGTTTAAAATTTAGCATTCTGTTAAAATACACGGTGTAACATAGGGGAACCTAAAGATTTTAACTAGACGCATTTCTGAGGGCAAAATAAAGAATTCGAATTTCGCCAAAAAAAATTTTTTGTGTATTTTTTTTTGTTTTATTGGAAGTATTTTCACATAAAAAGTAAATATCATTCCTAAAACTAGCACTTAAAATAAAAATGTACATTTTTTTTCTAAAAAATACTTTTTTGCAATGAGTCACTAGTTACTTTTTGATATCTAACAACGAGGATAGTTAGATTATTTCCGATAACAGCGTTTTGTTTCGAAAAAATAATAAGTAATTGTTATTTTATTAAATGCTTATACCTAACTCTGTAAGTAGGCGAAATCCAGAAAAGTTTATAGGACATTTTAGTCTTCTAATATGATAAGGAATACTCTGTTAAAATTATTCGGTTTCCTCATATTACACCGTGTTTTATTACACTTTTCTATATCAGTGCTTACCTTCTGATAGTTCAATCTAGTATCTTCGTAGCCAGGCCTTAGAGCAGTTACAGGCACGATTTCAGTCCAGTTGTAGGTAGCTAGTTTTTCTACAGCTTGATGTTCCTGCTCTGTGCATGCGGTGCCCATACAGGTTTTTTTTTCCGGTAGCATTGATTCTTCTGTAATCAAATTGATTAATAAATATTAGAGGAAATTCTCAACTAAGTCCCATGGTAAGCTAAAACAGTGCTGCGAAAAGTTCAGACAGGTCGCCAATGAATATTATCAAGTTAGGTATATTGTAGTTTGAATAAAAATAAGAAATAGAGGTAAAAAGGAAATAGAAAAACATTAGATTACTAATTTTAATGAACATACCTTCGGGGGTTAAACAAGCCGCTTGAATCGAAAACTTTGGCGCATAGTTTCCAGTGAAGTATGCCGTGTCGATAAGAAGACCTGTAAAAATACCAAAATATAAGTTATACAAATACCGTTTAATTCAAAATATCAACGATTAAGTTAACAAGTGTTAACACTTTCGAAACCGGGCTCTACGCGGCGCTACGACATTTTCGCTACATACGGGGAAACCCATGTAATCGGCTACGCTTCTACGAGCGGTGTACCCGACAGTCGGGTTCTTGGTAGCGAAAGTGTTAATTCATACTAAGGGCCGGTTGCATCAAACCGTCGGTCACCGTTAAAGCGTTATATAAATTTTATTGTATGGGAAGCTGTCAAATGTGGTTGACGCAACGGTCCCTATATATTATGTACCCAGTAAAAAGGCAAATGATGTGATGGACAAATTATTTCAGGGATCTGAACCAGTTTTCTTAAAACCCCAAAAACAACTAGGGAACAAATCAAATTATTTTATTGAATATTTTTTGATTTGTTCTTTTTAGGGTTCCGTACCTCAAAAGGAAAAAACGGAACCCTTATAGGATCACTTTGTTGTCCGTCTGTCCGTCCGTCCGTCCGTCTGTCAAGACCCTTTTTCTCAGGAACGCGTGGAGGTATGAAGCTGAAATTTATATCAATTACTCAGGTCTACTGTCCCTTGAAGCTGTGAAAAAGTCAAACTTCTAAGCCAACGCAATCAAAAGATACAGCCGTTTATGCCGCAAATTTTCGACACTTGCAAGGGAATCAAAACCTACAGGGTGCTTCCCGTGAACTCAGAATCTTGAAATTCGGTACGAAGCAACGTCTTATAGCATAGATAAAGGAAAAATTACGAAAACCATAAATTTTTAGTTACATCACATAATATATATTTTTTTAATAATTGTAAACCTTGCAGGTTTGTACGGAACCCTCGGTGCGCGAGTCCGACTCGCACTTGGCCGGTTTTTCAAGTAGTCACACTACTATATATAAACTATAAATTTAAATAGATATCATACACGAAAGAAAAAACGACAAGGCCAACTGGTGGCCGAGCCGGGAATCGAACCCGGGTTTTCAGCTTACGCGGCTAACGTCTTCACCACTAGCGCGGGGCGGGCGCGTGGTCTAGTGGTGAAGACGTTAGCCGCGTAAGCTGAAGACCCGGGTTCGATTCCCGGCTCGGCCACCAGTGGGCCTTGTCGTTTTTCCTTTCGTGTATGATATCTATTTCAATTTATAACCCCAAAAACAGTTAAATATATCATGAATTGAAGTAAAAACATTGAACTATGATAATGAAAATACTGGTATATTTGAATAGGTATCTGATTTCTGTCATATTGTAACCATTAGATATGCCAAGAAAGGTCAAAGATGAAAACGTACCACGTATGACGCACTTGGTGCCCAGCTTCAGTATGCACCAGTCGTGGCCGGCGACGCGCTTGCGCCTGGTCTCCCAGCCGTCCATCCACTTGCCGTACTCGGTGTACTTGTCCGCCAGCCACAGCGGATCGCTGTCCGCGAGCATGTTCTCACATGTTGCGAAGAAGTCATCCGTTGCGAACGCTACTTTGCCCCCAGCCTGTGAAAGGATGGGACTTTTAGAAATAACACAATAGCGCACGTAGCTTCGCAAAACTATGTAGAACAAAATTGTGGAATCGAATCTCAATTTAAATTTCTAACCGCACGCGTACCTCTGATACGGGTATAAACCATCGTATAGGTTATCCAAGGGATGCATTTTAATATTATTATTTAAGACGCTACGGGAGCGAAAATGCTAAAATGGAAAGGAGTTCCCCTTTAAATTTGGGAATTTCAGTTAAATATACTAGTGTTATTAACTAGATTTATCGAAAAAAAAATTGTCCATTAAGAACAACTCAAAGATATTGCGAAAAAATCTTTAAAATCGAGGTTCCGCTCTCGACTGTTTCCTCTTTCAAAACTTATTTAAACGGAACGAAATTTGAGAATCTGAATAACAATGAAATAATCTGTGTCGGACCGTTTACATTTTTTGGCTAATTGTTACCGATCTTGAGTATCACACCTTTTTTGAATCATATTGAAAAAGGCCGTTTTTAGAATTTTTTGATTGGCTCTAGCGTCTTTTAAAATGAAAATAGCAAAAAAATCAAAACGGTCTGACACAGATAAAAATAATAGTAATCTGTGTTGAAAAAATCATTGCTCTATCTTCAAAAACCAGGGAGATAGTCGAGAGCGTTTGTATGGAGAATTGACCTGTATCGTACCCTCTTAAAAAAAAATATACGGCATAGTGTTAATTAAGTAGGGTATGCGTTCTGCAAGAGTTCTATATGCCTACATAGTAGCTACTGGATATAAGTAGATATAAAATACATATGTTGAATTTCTTTATATCAAGTTCGAATATTTACCTGGAAACAATATTCTACTTTCATATAATAACAATTTAAATCACTATATTAAGGTAAATTCTTTCAAAGAAATATTTGTGTAAGTAACTCTACGCTAGCTTGATAACTGTTACGATAACTATACGAAAATTTTCTTAGAAATGTCTTATTATAAACCTTTTGATCGAGGAAAATATATTTTTCCGTAATAAACGAAACCGGATACTAGGAAAAGAAACCCAAAAAAGCAGTGTTCTTTTCAGCCTAACTGTAAATAATACCTTTTAATTTATTGTAAATAGAGCTTTTATCGAAAAACATAATAGGTGCCTAATACAGTAGTACTCGGGTCGTCAAAATATTGTCTTTTTGGGCACATTTCACTTGGAATCTTTTGTAATTTTTACGCCGCATACATGAAAAAATGTTTCATATTATAAAGTCATTAGTGTAATGTATACTTTTCTTGAAAAACGCTCACATGCTGCCATTGAACTGTAATGGTAGCAGTGAAAATAGACTTTCAAAACGATCAAAAGATAAAACAAGAGAGCAAGTTATCATTAACTGTCAAGTGGTCCAAAAAGCAGGAATAGCGGTTATTAATCGTTGGACGGCTTAACGTATCCCATTTTTACTCCGCCGCGGGCAGTAAGCTCGCGGCGTGATTGACGTAATCTACCCATCTGGCCTACCTCCCTCTTTCGGTCTGAATACAGAGCTAGAAACAAAATATCTAGTATAAGAAAAGATGGCTGATTGGTGTCGAACTGAGCGGGAAACGGTTTATCTTAAGAAGCATTTCAACATTAATAGAAGAGCGAATACCAAGATTATTTTATTGAATTCTTAGTTAACATAATTATTTCCTTTTAATTGCAAAAAGTTGTTTAAGATTAGAAATTTTGACACTAAAGCTTTCTGGCCAGTCATATATGTAAATAAGTAGGCAGTTAGTTCTAAGAATACGAGTATACGACACAAGAAGTTTTTGAATATTTCAGGAACATAACATATGCAATTTTCATTGTTTTTGTTTATCGCAATGAAAGTCACGAGAGCAGTAAAATGTTAATTACCTACTCTAAGTTTATTATAAAATAGGTTCTCTATAATTTTAACATTTCACTCGTGGTGAAATCATGCGCAAGAATTTTTATTTCTAATTTTTTTAATGTGTAATGTGTATTTCCGAGTTCTCTAAAATATCTTCCTATTTTTAGCGAGGCAACTTAAACGTAAACTTTTTAAACGACTAAATTAGATTGTATCTAGACATCTAATTAAGGGGTACACCATTAGGGCACTTAAGGTGAAGGCCGTAAAGGTGGGTTTCGCCAGAGTTCCGGTTATTAGGAGCTAAGTTCGAGACCACAAGGGGTCTACTGCGGACACCGAAGTTCACACATTGCGGGCATTTCTCTTTCTCACTTTTACTACGGCTATATAGGAGTAAAAGAGAAAGATATTTGTAACTATATAAACGCGGTGTTCGCGGTAGTCCCCCAGCGCCTGGCCAGTTTGCATTACTTTAACTGCTTTTAAGCAAGTTGGGGGAATCTAAACCACGTAATTATCTTTACTGGATACGTACCTTGCCTCGTCCCTAATGAGTTGACATAACTTTATTTCTTTTAGCCCAATTTCTTGAACTTGATGATAATATTATTTGTATTGTCAATAAATATTAGACTAGTCGGTTTTAAGCAGCGTAAACCGCACAACATGATAGATAACTTTTTCTAGTACCGTTTTAAACGGCCATTAAATAAATAAACATAATTATTAATTTTGATAACAAACGTGAATATCAATAGATAAGGTACAGCGGGGCAAATCTCGACTGGGGGCAAATCTCGACTGGGGGCAAATGTAACTAATCCAATTTTTCCATTATTACACTTTTATGTTGAGTTCTACATGTACCACTGAACACGCCTACCATATTATATAACCGGTGGACACTCTGCATTATTAAATAGAGTGTCCACCGGTTATATATGGTAGGCGTGTTCAGTGTTACATGTTGTAAAACATGGAAAAAATGGACCAGTTACATTTGCCCCTCAGTCGAGATTTGTCCCGCTGTACCTTATATGTACAATTATAGTTTCAATTCAAAATTTCGCGCAGGATGTCTTCCTCTTCCATACAGTCATCTCATCACTTGGTGTTTACATAAGAATGCATCGTTTGATGTCAGTATTGTCACAGAAAGTACCTTCGGGTTATTATTATTTTTATTTCCTAGTACCTATTTTTTAAAGACACATGGGTCGAACGCGATAAAATAACATTATTAGGTACCTTTTCTCCAACGTTTCGGCCAGGTAGCACTAGTTCCTAGTACCTAGTAGAATTTCTTGCATAATAAGATAAAACTTACCCCAACACTAGCGAACTCGCTAAGCTCCGCGAACGCAGGTGCTTTCTTCTCGATCATTCTCAACACTTCTCGGTTCAATATCAATCACAACAAATATACTAGTCAAATGTGTTGCCTAAAACAACGGGAGCGACTTGAGACTTGAGAATGAATGACTGGAAGCGCAGCGTGCCATTTATATAGCTGTTGACGCGCTGATAATAACCATAACAAAACAAATCGGTTTATCACTACGACAGTTGACTGAATGACACGCGACTAACTTTGGTTTATTCCGTGAAATCGTACGGTCATCTTTTAGTAGTCTATTGGAATGTTCCACGGCAACTTGGTATTCTAATTTTTCAACGAAACTTTAGTACTCAATTGATACAAGAATAACATCATGAACAAAATTTACAAAAAGTACTTAGGAAAAACTTCAAGTGGCACTTGTGTAATACCTATTTTTTTTACGATTATGTAAAAAGAGAAGTTATCAAGGGACGGAGAATCAAACATAAAATATTATAAATTATGATATAACCATCATTTTGTGTTAACAAAGTCGCAGGCTATTTATTATTAAGGTACAGCGGGGCAAATCTCGACTTTGTAACTGATCCATTTTTTCCATTATTAACACACCTCTAACTATTTCTGGTGTCTATGGGCGGCAGTGATAACTTACCATCAGGCGACCTGCCTGCTCGTTTGCCTCCTACCTCATAAAAAAGTTTGGTGGTAATCGTAATTTTTTTTTGTTAATTAAAGCCATAACAATCTATCATTAGCCATCGAAACCGTAAAACTATAGCAAAATCGGTCAGCCGTGGTAAGAACAAAAACTACAAAGGATTTGATTTGTGAGCAAATAGTGGAATGTTTTCAAATCTAAATATAACCCGCCGGTTGAATTATAGAAGAAACTGGAAATAGTTTGATTGATATCGGAAAAGGTTAATCGTAGCAAAAACTGGCGAAGCATTTATTTGGGTTGGGAATTCAACGAATTTTTGTGCTATTAATCAAACATTGTAAATTCAACACTAAAAGTAAATAATGGTTGAATATCATAACGAAATATAATATTCAAAAAGTGTAGATAGTTGGTAGAAAGCAGTTTTTATTTATACCTACTCGTTCTATGACAAATATGATGAAGGAATGTACCTAATACATTGTACTCTAATATTATAAGTATACCTACTATTAGTTCAATTAAAACAAAACGTGCTAAATTATAATAAAAGAACAACGTCTGAAAGTGCTAAATTGTTCGAAAATGACAAAAGGGAAAACATTTAAACAATGTTCTTGATCAGACTTAAATTCTAAAATGTCATTAAATTTGGAGTATTTAGCCTAGTCTAAACATTAACACAACTTGACCGAATCATTAAGACGTTAGCCGCATAAGTTTAAGACCCGGGTTTGATTCCTAGCTCCGTGTTTAAACTGTGTATAATCTTAAATAGGTAAGTACATAGCATAAAAACCCGATTAACAACAAATAATGAAGATCGGCGAATCAGGACATTTTAATCAAAAAATAAATAGGTTTTAAGTATAGATAGTGCCATTCACAATGACGTGCAGATATGTCAAACCTAATCTTTTATGTCATGGACATAAAAACCAAAGCGAGCCTTCATAAATGAGACGATAATTATGTACTTACTTCTAAACTCTCAAATTATGTAAAACTTTGCACAATATTACTATCTGAAGATCACGATCACCTAGTGTCATTGGCGTGGCGATTTGTTAAACATCATTGGCGACAGTGCATTGTCAATATACTTATGAGAATATTATGTATGTACATAAAAACATTTGTAAATTTAAGAAAAACTGTGATGTAGATAATATAAACACTAGAAATAAGCATAAGCTTGCAGTGCCCTTCACTGGGCTCCATAAAATTAAAAAATCATTCATGGTCAATAATATTTTGACTTGACTTGAATCTCATGTTCTTAAAAAATACGAACCAACGCGCGTGCATTTTTAAATGAGATGATCAAAGAAACTCACGCGCGGCTGTCAGAAGGTGTTTATGTAATTTTCAAGCCAGTCTTCTCCGAGACCACGGGGACAACGCCGTCCCTGAAACGTTGGAGGTCAGTTTAATATGTAGTCATAAACTATTAAGTCCCGATTTAAAATTAATTCTGTGCAATAATCGTGAAATTCCAATAAGGTCTAGTTACCCTTTGGGTTGGAAGGTCAGATGGCAGTTGCTTTCGTAAAACTAGTGCCTACGCCAAATCTTGGGATAAGTTGTCAAAGCGGACCCCCGGCTCCCATGAACCGTGGCAAATGCCGGGATAACGCAAGGAGGATGATGATGAATCGTGAAAGTTTAAATCATTGTTATCAAAGAAACTTCTATCATATATGTACACTTTTAAGCGATGCAAACTCCGCATACACCGCTATCTGATCATGAAGTCATACAGACGAGGAATGAAACACACGTTGAGTGAAAGGTCAGCGCGGCGCAGAAAACTGGATGTTACTGAACATGGAGATAAGAGCCGGCTCATTACTCACTAACGATCTACGTCTCCAACTAGGGAACAAATAATAGTTATTTGTTATACAAGGGGGCAAAGTTGTATTTTAACGCCGAGTGTGGAATTGAAAAACGAGCAAGTGAAAGGATTCTATAGTTGAACCACGAGCGAAGCGAGTGGTTCGAGAATAGAATCCTGAACTTGCGAGTTTTTTAACACACGAGAAGTAAAATACATTTGCACCCGAGTGTAACACGAAACTTTTCCCCTCACTATAGCGAGGAAACTACAACGCAAAAAATGCGTTTATCACTGCTTCCAGTAGTTCCACAGGTGGTAAATCATCATTATTACTAGATTCACCTACTTTTATCAATTTTAAAGCAGTTAATTTGACTTTATTCAAGGTTAAATTACTTTACCCACTAGTGGATAAAGTTTTATTATTATTATTGAGGCAGTTGTGTTGTATTTATTATTAAATACAGCTGTAACCTTATAATTACGGTAATATTGCCCCGCAAAACTCCCGCAAAAAAGAGTTTGACTGCAGGAACAGCAGTCTCTCATATCTATAATACTTAATCTTAATAATTTACTTTATAAACATTTTTACAGTATGACACATATTATAACAGTTTAACAAAAATAGAACAAATTATATTAAGGTAATGTATTCAGGTAGTGCTTTTTTAACTGGTTTTTGAATTTATTAGGGTGCTTTTCACTTCGGATGGCTTCAGGTAAGCTATTGAGCAGATATGGGATGCGCTTTTTTAGCGATCTGTCTCCAAAGTAGTTATGTATTCTGGGCACGGATAGCTTACCTGTAGCCACCGCTTTAGTATAGTAGCTATGGCCTATGGGATCTACTGATATATTAGAAGCGTTTTGCACTAGACAGCCATGGTTATTGACTGCAAGCAGGTATTTATGTTTAAGGCTGACTGGTAATATTTTGCATATTTTAAAAAGTAATCTATAGTTGCCTTTACATTTGGCTTTGGTTTTGTTGTTAACTAATAGTTTTAAAAATCTAAGTTGAATGTTTTCTAGTTTATCTATGTTGGTCTTGGTGGTTAATCCGTAGCTATCTAGTGCATAACTTAATATTGAATCTACAAGTGACATGTAAAGACACCGCAAAGTGCCTGTTGGCACTCTGAATTTTAAATGAAAAAATTTACCTAGTAAAACTCTGAGCTTATCATAAATAAAGTTTACATGTAGCGACCAGGATAAATGTTCATCAATTTGCATTCCAAGGTATGTGACACATTTAACTTGTTCTATAGGTCTACATGTACAGTTAATAATATTTTGGTGAAAACAAGGATAACTGTGGGCATATAAACATAATGGAATATTGTTGATAGGTAGATACGGAGAGTGTATAAGTAGTAGTTTGGTTTTGTTTTTCATTATCATCACTGACGGATAATTCTTACTAAATATACAGTATAATAGGTATTGTCTTATGTTTGGCATTTTTAACAACACCGAAAATAATTAATTAGGTATTTAAGACAGCAAGACAATGAACGTGTTAGTTACGGCTAATAATTAGGCTACGTATTATTATGTACATCATTAATATACCGGTGTCTAAAGTTAACGCCTTTGTTGAATGAAGGGCGCCAAATTTAGATACGCCAAGCCGATAATCATGTGTAACAAAGCAATGTCATACTTATATATGAGTACCTACTTACGTAATTGAATACTTACAAGACAGACAACCGTATACATCCTGAAAAAAAAAAGATATTTATTTACCAACACAGCACAAAATGGACATGTAAGGACTTATAAAAACTTAGTAAGTAAAATTACAGATGTGTGTGCAGTAAAATGGATGAGACTCAGCGAGACCGCTGATTTTCAGTCCCCAACCAATAAACTTAAATCTAATACTTAACTAAATAACTAGCTTACTAGCTAACCTAATAGATCGCTGCCAAGGCGATGTAAGTACTTAATAATTACAGGGCGAAAGGGATACAGAGATTCATTTTAAGTCTTAGGACTACGTTAAAAAGTGGTATAAATTGAGTTGTAAGGTATCTGTTCCATTAAAATTGTATAAGGAAAATAACGCAATGTTGCATATTCAGATACTTTGTGATTTTCTTTTTTTTTCCTTAAGAATATTATTTACACAGCTAATAACATAAAAGCTGTTTTTTTTTCAAGAATGATGTAATATACCAAGTAAGTATGAGATTATATTTAAAACGTGCAAATGATTGAGACAGTGCATATTTTACAATAATAAAATTATAATGCATAGTACATTAAGATTAAGTAAGTAAAAATACAGTCTAGTCGATTTAAAATACTCCATTTGGTCCTGTTTTATTTAATTGTGTGTTTCCATTTTCCGCTCTTGTATAGTACGTAATGTACATACTATTTTAACACACTTGATTGTAACATAGAACTTATTGAACCGTTTTTAGACTCGCGTGCTATTTTATTATAACACTGGACATGGATGATGATGATTCGATGGAATCAAATGTGGATTTAATCGTGAATAAGTAATATACCTATGTGGATACGAACAAGGGACCGATTTTTGAATCTCGAACGCATGAATTCGCGGTTCGAAAGTCTGTGGAAAACAACGTAATGCTACTTTTGAAAAAGGATGGCTGGTAATGTTAAATCTAGTGGTAAAGACCACTCGTTTTTGATCCTATTAGTAGAATTTAAATCGCTAGTAGTGGAGATATTATTAAACGAAATTCACGAAATATATCTACATCACGGAGTCGGAGGTGTCAAGGCAAAGCGGAAGAATCATGTCAGATTTTGGACTTTTTAATGTGTATGTTTCGTTAATCCTTGCAAGTGAGTTGTAATAAGTCATATGAAACACGTGTACATGTTCATTACAGACATGGGCGTTTTAATTGCGGCAAAATATTGGCTCGTGTGTAATGATCAATTGCTTTATACAACTTTACGTAATGTATTTGGATACGAATAATAAAGTAAATATTTTGACTTTACCAGAGCCCAAAATATGACCCAAATCATAACTTAACCTGGTGGTCACTCCTGATAAGCTTGACACCCCAGTAGTAACCAATTAACTATGTAATTTAATGAGCCGACTATCGGTTATCACCGCTTTTACTGGTTAGAACCGGTCAGTAGCTCGTGCGAGAAGGACAGAGTCTGTAAGAGAATGGTAAGACAATTCTAACTTACACTGATATCCATAAGGACATCGATTTCATTCGGATATCGTACCTGTCGCTCGTGCTTGCCCGTAGCTGTATTGGCGCAAGCAAGATGCAAGATGACTGAACGTCATTTTTTGGATATCGTTGTGATGTCGTTCAAGTTATTATTGGCATGTAATATGTACTTGAAGAGATAATGAGCCAAATGCGCGGTAAGCGATCGAGAAAAATCCGGGTTGATGCTCCTTTATTCTGCACAATTATCGAAAAGGCTAAGCGTGTGTATTGGATATTGCGAGTAGGTAATCTTCGCCCTGTTAGGAATAAAATTGATTTCAAATCGACGCTAAATAGTAGTATTTCCTGCAGCCGGTGTTAAATAGAGGTCAAAAAAGGCGCGAGTAGCAGTTTAAGTGGGTGAAGAGAATTGTTAAAATAAAGACGCCACGAGTATTTTGTTACTCAGGAATACAAATTCTAGTAGGTAAACAGTGTGTATTTAAAGTATAAAACTATTTAAAAAGTAAGTGTATGGTCAGGGAAAATGTAATGTAATGAACCTAAAAACCTACCTTTGTAACGTTTTTTTAACTCAGTCCAAAAATACTCGTGGCGTCCTTATCAACAATTTTTGGCTTCGCCTCAGATGGATACTCACACTAATCGCCTTTTTATCTGTCTTAAACAACGGTCGCATACAAATGCCTGTAAAGCTAAATGTTATCATTTATCATACGCATGCACATAGTGCATGGAGCAATGTTGATAGATGGATAACAAAATAGAATATCATCATTACAGTGATCGGGGATTTGGACGCCACATTGCGGGATGTCAAGTAGAAACAGTGGTATGGATATGCCGTACGGCCCGTGATAATTTTTCTTATGTCATAGTAGATAAAGGATCAGATGGATCGCCTGATGGCAAGCAACTGCCGTAGCTCATAAACAATGAGGTTACAAAAAACTGGTCGAAAAATAAACGCAATTCCCGTGTAGGTAACATATTTATAAAACAATAGGATTGAATAAGCAAGTGTTGGTTATGATATAGGTAAATAGGAATGATTAGATAAAAATAACGAAATAGTACAGAAATTTAGGTATCATTTACGTGTAATATAAAAAAAATCAACTTTTTTTGTCACTAAAATATAATACGTGTTAATTTTGCACTAAATAATTTATCGATAACAAAGTGTTTTTTTATATAACTTACATATTTTGCTGTTAGGCCTATTATATACTAAACTTATTAAGAAAAAAATCAGCAGTAATAACAATGATGATTTGATGTGGCATTTAAAACATTGACCCGTAATAGTAATAAATTGATAATATAAAGGTAGGTACATAATATTATGATAAAAAAACTGTCCTTTTCCTAACCACATAAAGCCAGGAATCCCGCGGCATATCCATACTAGCATAATGTTTGAGGTCATTCACCCCATGTGGCATCCAAATCCCCGATCACTGATCATCAAGAATATACAAGAAGATCATAAGAATAAATTGTATGTTGTTATTTAATGCATGTTAATTATAAGATGTAATGTTTTGAAAAGAAGTTGCCCGCCGAGTTTCTTGCCGGTCCCATAGTGGATACCCCCCTCCCAACTGAGGGGGGACTGAAATCTTCTCGAGGCTGAGGCGTAGGGTTAGAGCCGGCGTAGCTTTATTTGACGTTCATATGCGCATTGTAATATGCCTACTTGAAAAATAAATATTTCATTTTCATTTCATTTCATTTTCATTTTACCGGGTGCCCGGTAATTAATGGACAACCTTTTAACCACCAAGAGGGCACCTTATACTGGTCCAGAAAATTGACATTAAGGTTTAGTAAAAGTCGCCTGGTTTTCGAGATTTTCAAACTTTTAAAAATTTTAGGTAGTATTAAAATTTTAAAAAGTGTCAAAATCTCGAAAATCAGATTCATAGACAGAGTTCTAAACTATAAAACTCTTGATGTACCCGCATACAGATACGATGCCATTCCAACAAGGCATTCCTAATGGCCCAAACGTCGTTACAAAGGTTTCTGGAGATCCAACCTGACAACTTTATTTGGTAAAAATTTGATTTATAAATTGACCCTCTTCCGAAAGGCATATTCAAAAGTAGGTACCTGTAAATCGTGAAACTTTTACTTTTTAATGGTAAAAAGCAATTGGTTTGTATAAAAGTTATCAATCAATCAAAATATTTATTTGTATAAATAAGGGTACATAATAGATGGGCAATACATTTTCATTTCAATCCTTATTTTACCACAGTTTGGCGTTCAAATATTTAATTCTTATAACTAACTTAGCTTTTATACATTATATGTACAAGCATGCGCTCGTAGGTGTAATTTAAATGGCACAAATTAATTAAATGTCTAGCACTAATAACTAAAAATTATCAAAATAAATTAAATACGAGTATAATATAAATGATTATATTCAAATTAATTAATTTAATAATACATTATAAATACACTATAAATACTATAATCAATGGCCAATTCCCTACTTATAAATCACACTTTTCTAAAAACTCATTAACAGAATAATAGGTACATTCCATTAAATGTCTATACAATTTTCTTTTAAATAAATTAAATTAAATAACGTGATGATGTGTTGATAATAGAACCTAACGGCGTGATCCTGAAATGAAGTATAGATATTTACGTCATAAATTTAATTTGCCAGTAACCCCTGATTCCATAGATTGTTTGGACTTGACGATGTCTAAAAATACGTTTCATGAAAACAGGTGCTCTTGATACTGATGGATCCAATCCATATCTTATATTAGTACAACTATTCTTGTATTATTACTTCTTCTTCTTATCGTGTCGAGGTTCCTTTCTTATACAGTAGATGCCCAATAGGCAGCAGCATTAACAGCCCTGGCTGTAGCGTCTCTCAGGTCGAGCTCCGAGCAGTGATGCGGGCACGCGGGGCAAGCCAGTAGGTGCGCCATGGTTTGCGGCGCTGTGTCGCAGGTGCATTGGGCGAAGGGCTGCGGAGCAATCCCCATTTGGCCATGTTTTGCTTACAGCGACCAACTTGGGACCTGAGCCTGTTTAAGGACTTCCAAGTTGGCCAGTTACTTTACCTTCATGTATATTAAAACTAGAATGAGACCGTAAAATAAATTTGTAAGGAACAACCAAATAGTTCGTAACAGGTCTGGTACTGTACGCAAAAAGGTAGTACAGATGTAGTGCGAAAAGTTTTTCCTTCGTATTTTTCCGGAATCGTTCGTATTTGTCATGCTAGTTCAGACAGTGTCAGAACGTCTTGTACTGAGACTGACTGAACTGAAATAGCATGACACGTTCGTACGTTTCCGTAAAGATACGCAATAAAATCTTTTCGCACTACATCTGTAAGTACATACCTATACAGTACTTACGTATTTATTTATACAACAACAACATACAACAACATACAATCACGCCTGTATCCCATAAAGGGGTAGGCAGAACACATGAAACTACTAAAGCTTC
Source organism: Leguminivora glycinivorella (assembly GCF_023078275.1). Taxonomy (NCBI): domain Eukaryota; kingdom Metazoa; phylum Arthropoda; class Insecta; order Lepidoptera; family Tortricidae; genus Leguminivora; species Leguminivora glycinivorella. The sequence continues at coordinate 18,146,720 of NC_062973.1, forward strand.
AGTGCCACTCTTGGCAAATAAGGGGTTGAAAGAAAACGAAACTGTGACATTGCAGTGACAGGTTTCCAGCCTCTCGCCTACGCCACAATTTAACCCATTATTATTATTTATTTATTTAACAAGATAAAACCTTTAATTATGACTTGGTGTCAAATTATCAATAATACGTTTTTATGACTATACTATGATAGCAAAATAATACAGATTAGAAAAGACTCGTAGCATGAATATCCCTCTTTCAGGTAACACAAAAAGTTATAAGACCACCAAATCTATAATATTTAAAATTTCGTCTTATTACACGGTAAGATGAAATTTTAAATACTAGTCCGTACTAGTATTTTAAAAGTTAAATATGTTATAAAATAAGTCCCTTTCCTCTACAAAATGGAGTGCCTACTTCTAATTTCGCGAATCAGATGATTCAATTTGTATGTTACGTCGTCCGTTGGAGAGGTCTCTTCTAAATGAGATATACAAATCTCGGGAATTTTGTGACGGCGCCATTAAATAAAGGAAGGAATTGTGTTCAAAAGAATTCGCTCGAAATATAATAAAGTTGAAGTATTTCCTCATTAAAGAGGATTCGTTCGAGTAGATACTTATTTTTTTTATTAATACAAGTTATTTTTTTAAGGTTGGTACGGCTGTACGGCTGTACGGCTGCACTTTAGTCATTTGTAGTTATTGCTTTAGGTGGAATATCTAAAACAAAGCTAAATACACTTTAATTCACCGTTTTTTGACATGGTAGCTTTTTTACATTGGTCCCACAGTAAAATAATTCAGCATTGGTCTCATAATTATTTTAATTAAAATTTTGAAAAAACCCCCGACCGCGACATAGTGGACCGATTTTCATGAAACATGGCTAAGAACACTCCCGACTAACTTAGCTCTCAAACAAAAAAACTAAATCGAAATCGGTTCATCCGTTCGGGAGCTACGATGCCACAGACAGACACACACACACAGACAGACAGACAGACAAACAGACATACAGACAGACAGACGGACAAACAGGCAGACGGACACGTCAAACTTATAACACCCCGTCGTTTTTGCGTCGGGGGTTAAAAAGACCTCAAAATTAAAATCACTATGCAAAGTTTGGCTAGTAAGTACTTAGGTACAAAATGACCTGTATAATCTACGCATTACCTACATCATTCTAATGTACACAAGATGACTACTATGACTAAGGTAACAAAGAAAGAAAGAAAATGTACTCGTACTCGAATCCTTATCCTGGACAGTCATGCAATATTTTAGTGAATACAAAAAGATTAAAATAAAAGCAAGGAAGTATACTAAACCTGGAAACATGACACCACCACCAATATGTACAGTCAACCAATTAGAATCCCAGACCACTCTAGAACCCTGTCGTATGGACACCGTGCTTTATTTGCTATAGAAGTCAGTTTGACTTTTACTGTGAACCCTTTCACAGTCTACGGTGGCCTACTTATAGAATTCAGATTGGTTGACTGTACACAAATTGTATCAGGTAAAGACTAAGTACATAGTTATTTAAAAAGTCACTTCTAGTCACAAATACAAACGCATACAATTATCCTGATCGATTAAAGTATCCAAGTAACATGCATTGTTTGCAGATGAATTTCAGACAATAAATTAAAATATATTTTAAAATATTTCTCTTAACGACGTATATATTTTTAAAATCTCCGAAAGAGTAAGTTAACTCGAAGTAAACAATTTATGTTTACCCATTTCACAATTGCATATGGGAAATAAAAACATATTGATTTTCAGTTCAGGAAAGTTTTGTTTTTGCGAGAGCTGAACAAACGCCAACTGGACTAGCATGAATGTTATCAAATGAATAATGTATTAGTGAGTTCCTGATTTTACATCGTCTAAGAACCATATAGGATAGGTATGTATAACGTTCGAAAATCAACTTTAATTTTAATCAGTACTTTCATTCAATAGCTTCTAAATTATCATTGGACAAAGTAAAACGGGAGAGATGACAGTTTTGCAACTGTTTTGCGACTGTTTAGTAGGCACACGAGCAGACAGGTCGCCTGATGGTAAGCGATCACTGCCGCATATGGACACCCGAACCACCAGAACACCTTTGACGTGTTTCCTTGGATACCATTATTTAACCCACCAAAGAAGCGGCAGCTAGTGCCCACTAAGGAATGTATTTCATGGCTGTTAATCACTTTACAAAGTATCGCCCCTGGAGGCGATTGGTCATGGATATATTTATACATCTCTTTAATTATAATCAGTACAATATATTGACTATCTTGTTCAAGTGACCATGATACAAAGTAAGAATTTCCAAAACGTGTGACGCTTAGCCGCCAAAGAATTTAGCACCATAAATAAAAGCTCGTAAGTTGCCCATAACGTGAGTAGATATTACAAACAAGGGACAAGCCATAGTTTAACGAGTACGACTACCGGGTGTTCGGGGACTGCGGTAGCGAGACCGTTCCATTAAATGGTTTAACTGCTCTGTGACTGTAAAACCGCTTCTCTTTAAAAGCCTCATATCTCCCTAGCAAACTTAATAGAAAACATAACTATATTTTCTACAGCACAGAGTTTGTTCTTCCATTTTTGCAAGTATTGAGATACCTGCTTGGAAAAGTTCGGTTAGTATGCAGCTAACGCCACAGCATGTGTGTTGTGGGTTATTGAATTAGTCACTTTTATTCCCGCTCGGAATACTCTTTGAGTGCCGCTTGTTGCGTTTGAGTACTGTTCATGTATTACGTTTATAGAATTGTAAAGTTTTGTTGTTGTTGTGTTGTGTGAATTGTTTGTATTGTAATCAATATTTTAACAGGGTTCAGAATCGACACGGAAATCGGTTCTGACGATCCAAAACTGTTATATTAATGCATATTATTTTACCTATTGGGTGAATCCACGTAAAAGTAACGTGGGTCACGACTTCATTGACTGTTTATTTGGACTACGTCTGCTAGTGAAAGGATCTGTGCATATATCGGGAAAGTAACAGTTATTTAGAGATAAATTATCACTTGAACTTGCCTCGTGAATAAAAGGAACATGTCATAAAATCGTGACTCATGTTACTCTTGCCGCGGATTGACCCTATTTTAAATTGAGCGTGTCTTTTAAAATTCATGTAATACTTTTCACAAAAAATGTCAAGTGTAATGTTTTGAGATAAGTGTATTCAAAAGTGTAGCTGTTATACCTAAATAAAACTATTAAATTATTTAATCCGGCAATTAGACGAGGAGGCGTAAAAAATAATTTTAAATAAAAAAACTTGATCCCTCGTATAATCTCTACGAGTATAATAATAACGTCTAGATAGATGCCGATAATCGCTTCTATCGTTAGCTCAGATTCTGCGAATACCCGTTGCGAAGAAGGCGTAAAATATTTTTCCATCAAGCGATTTTATTTAGCTGTAAATTTCCCTGTTGGGTTCAGTGGCCTTTGCGGTCATCCTTATGGCTGCCTGGGGATCTATAATTTAGATATGGCCCTCTGGAGAACAATGCACGACGCTTCTTATTACGGCAACATATTGTTAAAGGATTATTCGGTAATCTCCGGAAACATTAAAGGATTTAAATTGAAAATATTGTGTTTTTGTTTTGGGTGAAATCCAGTTCAATAAGTTCATGAGCATAAAAATACCTATTTACAAGAAAACTTTCAGGTTTTTGGGTTTCTAGTGAACGATTACAAAAAAATGTTAAAAACGCCGAAATATTATGTTTTCAAATACGAGTACAAGCGTTAGAAACTGGGAGTCTAGTGGTATTAGCTATAAGTATTCATTTTCAGTTGGTTTTTGAAAAATAGTCGAATTAAAATTATTTTAAATGGAAACATTCCAACGAAATACTTACATGAAATCGAGCCTTTCTCAACAAAGGCACTCAGCTGATTTTATAACGTCAAAAAATCATGATTTAAAGAATCAGAATGGAAAAATCCTACTTTATCTGTCCATATTTATTTCCACAAATAAATAAAAAGAAGAGAATTACATTTTGTGTGATAATTTGGAACAAATGAATGAAAAAAATAATTCAAACGAATTATTAGTATTCCTTGTCTGCTCTATTTTTATGTTAGTAAACAATATTTGTATTTTATTGTATGGATTTCTTAAGGCGTATAGTACTCTAAGTATCATCATAAGTGTAATCCGCCGCAAGAGTCTGCGTCATTTAGATTTGCTCATTTATAATTTTTTGTGAGGGAAGTTTCAAAATAGCGTACCTAAATAAATGCCGCGCACCAGTTTAACGAGCGAATGCCCTTAAAAATCTTAGCGGGGAATTATCAGTATTAATAATTATATTTAGCAATCTCGTTGACATAAATAGTAATCAGAATAAAAAATATAAAAATAAACCAGTCACTAGAAAAAACGTTAGAATAGAACAAAGACCTCTCCGAGGAACAATGGCAGTGCATTTGACCAACTTTTAATATCAGCGAAGGGGAATAAAAGCACCTCCGGCTCATTTAGGAAAATTACGTGGTGCAGTGTGCGGGAAAATAGAGGGTATTAGGATTATTAGGATGCTTCTTAGTTAGTACAAGTAATTATGGACAATTACACGTTTGTATAAAACTAATTAAAGCATCCAAACTAAAGTATTAACATCCAAATTAAAGTACATACAGTGATACATAAATAAACTAGTGGCTCTGGGAGCTGTAGACCTTCGCGAAATGCTTAGAGAACGCAAAACTGAAAGCTAATTAAGTGATTATCGCAGTCAAGTCATGACCTCATGACAGCAACAGTTTCAAGCGACATATACTCGTACGCTATAGGCACTCAACTCAAGCCCTTAACAGCAATTTCTGCATTTAACATATAAAAACTGTGGGGCTATCATGCTTGCACTTTTATCACTTATCAATGTGGATAAGACATATGTCAATCTCACACTGACTAACTTGCCAGTCTTGCCACAACGTGACGGATGCTTTATCCGCGTAGATAAGTGATAAAATGGCAAGTCCTGCCCTTGGTTTTGTTATCATCTTTTGTTTTGTAATCGTGTCGACGCTAGCCCGCAAAGTGGGCTTTTCGCTTCTAAGCGTCACACGAAAATCCTAACCTAACTTAGTTTGAATATTTAATAGGTCTTTCTTTTTTCGGGGGCTGGGCCCCCCAAGACCCCCTCCTTATAATCACTCTTGTTCGTCGCAAGAAAACCTTAACCTAACTTATTTTCAATAGGTATTACGTTGGTACTTCGTGGGGGATACCCCCCCCCCCCCCCCCCCCCCCCCGAGCCCCGGGGTGGGTGTTTCGCCGCAAGCAAGAAAACCCTAACTTCTTTTCAATAAGTACAACGGTGGTATGTGTGTGTTTCAATAAGTACAGCCCCCTTGTGGGTGCTTCGCCCCTCGTCGTCCATTTTGGTTTTGTTATCAATTTTCGATTTCTAAGGGTGTCGACGCTAGCCCGCGAAGTGGGCTGCCTATTTTCGCTTTTCAGGGTCACAAGAAAACCTTAACCTTACTTAGTTTGGATACTTAATCGGTATTTCTATTTTGCGGGGCTGCGCCCCCGAGCCCCCCCCTTATTTTCCCTCTTAAGGGTCGCAACAAAACTTTAACCTTACTTAGTTTGGATACTTAATTGATCTTTCTTTTTTTTGGGGGCTGCGCCCCCGAGCCCCCCCCTTATCTTCGCTCTTAAGCGTCGTAAAAAAGACCCTAACCTAACTTATATTCAATACGTACGACGTTGGTATTTCTTTTTGGCGGGGGGCTTCGCCCCCGAGTCCCCCTTGTGGATGCTTCGCCCCTCGTGGTCCATTTTGTTTTTCTTATCAATTTTGGATTTGTAAGCGTGTCGACGCTAGCCCGCGAAGTGGGTTGCCTATTTTAGCTTTTCAGGGTCACAAGATAACCCTAACCTTACTTAGTTTGGATACTTAATCGGTATTTCTATTTTGCGGGGGCTGCGCCCCCGAGCCCCCCCCTTATTTTCCCTCTTAAGGGTCGCAAGAAAACTTTAACCGTACTTAGTTTGGATACTTAATTGATCTTTTTTTTGTGGGGGGCTGCGCCCCCCGAGCCCCCCTTATCTTCGCTCTTAAGCGTCGTAAAAACTAAAAAAGACCCTAACCTAACTTATTTTCAATACGTACTACGTTGGTATTTATTTTTGGCGGGGGGCTTCGCCCCCCGAGCCCCCTTTGTGGATGCTTCGCCCCTCGTGGTCCATTTTGTTTTTCATATCAATTTTGGATTTGTAAGCGTGTCGACGCTAGCCCGCGAAGTGGGTTGCCTATTTTCGCTTTTCAGGGTCACAAGAAAACCCTAACCTTACTTAGTTTGGATACTTAATCGGTATTTCTATTTTTGGGGGCTGCGCCCCCGAGCCCCCCCCCTTATTTTCGATCTTAAACTTCGCAAGAAAACCCTAATTTATTTTCAATACGTACTACGTGGTATTTATTTTTGGCGGGGGCTTCGCCCCCGAGCCCCCCTTGTGGGTGCTTCCCCCTCGTCGTCCATTTTGGTTTTGTTATCAGTTTTTGTTTTGTAAACGTGTCGACGGTAGCCCGCGAAGTGGGTTTCCTATTTTCGCTTTTAAGGGCCGCAAGAAAACCCTAACCCAACTATTTTAAATACTACGGTCATACGATGCATCGCCAACTCACTAATTCAATCTATTTGAAAGTGGCTGCACATAACACTTAAATTCGCACCGATTAGTACAAACCACGGTGGTGCAGTGTCATTCATGGTACATTTTTGCCCTCACGCTAGTCATATTTCTAGGTTCGATTCCCGGCAAATGCAAAACTTTTTGTATTTTTATTTTTATTATTTTTCTTCTTGTTGCCAACAGCTATCATAATTATGTTACGAAGTTTCACTTATGCCGCGCGGAGGGACTCCACGCACAAATTTTTAATGTTTGCGTCCGTTTTCTTTAGTTAAACCAGAGAGTATAGAGTCTTAGTCAGACGAAGTTATATAGGTCTTTGGTCAGACACAATTTTGTTGATTTTTCCGAGGTAAGTTTTTATCTTCTGTTTAACGCCATCTGTGAGAATATTGTGGCGTGACGTTGTAGGAGAGGCATCGTAATTATTTCAGCTCATCCTTTCTATATCAAATTGGTTAGTACTTATTTTTACCATCTTCGGCACTACATTTATTTATAAATAATAAGTTTTTTTTGTACTTCAAAATTATTAAACACTGGATCATAAAAAATAAATATAAATAGTCTTGTTACATAATTAAATTTTACGAGAATCGGTTGAATAGAGGAAAATATACGGACATAAAAATGCAAATTTCGATCATCAAGCAAACAGGATTTTACTTTCTACTGAAAAAAAAAATGATTATATGTATATAAAATGTATATATCGCTTAGTTGGTTAAAATATAATTATTATAATAAAAAAATCAAATGCAAAAAAAATTACAAAAATTATGGCACCTGGAGGATTCGAACGCAGAACTTGGTGATTAGAAATTTGAAAAAAAGCACGGTGACTTACCACTGAGCCACCCTAACACATACGTAGATTGGCGAAATTAAAATGCTTATTCTCATGCAAAATTACATATTTTTACATCTACCGTCTAAACCTGTGTTCTAAAACGTCTGATTTTTTTGCCAAGCACTCTATATACATGCATCTAAAAGACAAGACTTTTAAGATATCGATACGGCTAAAAGTTAAGGCGTGAGGCCCCATGACTTTGTAATTTTTTACAATTTCCAAAATCTGGGACGACAAAAAAATTTTATTGAGTCATACAATCTGGTCACAAAATTTCACGCGAATCGGTTGGGAAATGCGAGCTGTAGAGCGAGACATCCGGACATACAAAAGCAAACTGCTTGAGTTAAAACGTAGCCCTTGCTTCGCTGCGGTCAATAAATGAATATTATAGGACATTCCTACACAGACTGGGTCCCAGTTAAGCTCAAGAAGGCTTGTGTTGCAGGTACTCAGACAACGATAATAATATGCATAGAAAAACAAATAATTATATACATAGAAAATATCCATGACTCAGGAATGAGCTCATCACACAAATAAATGCCCTTACCGGGATTCGAACCCGGGACCGCGGCCTAGCAGGCAAGGGTCACTACGCGCTAGGCCAGACCGGTCGTCAAAATATATAAGCAATATAAACGTCCTCGAGCCCATGTTTTTTGTTAATACATATACACATAAACTCACGTCTATATTCTCAAAAAGGGTAGTTGCCTACATTTAAGAATCAGCTCAAATTTTAGTGTCAATCTTAGCAATCAAAGGGTTAAAATAAAACGACTGATACTTTACTGATAGTATTTTTATTTCCATAGGCAACTGATAACTCATCCAGACATTTTTTTATTTTATTCTATTATAGTGCTCCAATAGTCACCTCCTGTCTCCATTAACGGATCAGCTCTATGTCATCATTATTTACAGTATCATTACATAGTTACGCCTGCAAAATTTAGCTTACTCGGAAAACGTTTGACATGATGCCAACGGCCACTTTTCATCATCGCACCGCACGCCATCGACAGGGCGCTCATCCACACACCTTGCAACCTAAATGGTCGCGTACCGTGCGGTTTCAGAGGAATTTCCTCCCTCGGACGCTCCGGCTGTGGAATGAGCTCCCTGCCGAGGTATTCCCGATGAACTACAGTATGGGGTTCTTCAAAGAAGAAGTGTACAAGTTTCTAATGGGTTGGCAACGCGCATGTGACACCCCTTGAGTTGCAGGCGTCCATAGGTTACGGTGACCGCTTTCCATCAGGCGGACCGTATACCTGTTTGCCACCGACGCGGTATAAAAAAAATTTGACTTTTACAAACATAAGTTACGACTTTATACTTACATAGGAAGCTATTTCAAGTTAAATAAAAGCTTGTAAATAAAAGCATAGCATAACGTAACGCGGCACTTTGCACCAGCACTAAAGTGTATGATGCTTTACAGTCTCACCCCAGAGAGGAGCTTCAAACTGCATCTAATAGCAAATGCAAGAATTTACGTTACACTGACGTCTGGTCTGTCCCGTATTGGGCCAACTATTCTCGTGTTGGCCCAACTGGGAGTAAACTTGAGTGCTAAAGTCCCTTATCTGTAAGAATTTACACTTTAGTCGCCATTTCCACCGCCGTTTGACGACCGGTCTGGCGCAGCCGGTAGTGACCCTGCCTGCTACGCCGCGGTCCCGGGTTCGAATCCCGGTAAGGGCATTTATTTGTGTGATGAGCACAGATATTTGTTCCTGAGTCATGGATGTTTTCTATGTATAGACCGTCAACCAAATCTTGTCACTAGAAAAAGGCGGCAAATTTGAATAATCGCGTGCTAGCAACACTACTTTTGAAAATCGGTGAAAATTCGCGTGTCATTTGTATCTTATCTGTGGAAATCTCCGCCCTACCAAAGAGAGAAATAACTAGCACATATCCGTCCCTTTTTAATACATTATCTAATTCGTAAGGAAGGAGCGAGCCCCTTGAAAAAAAATATATCTGTGGCTGTTCGACGTACATTGCTGGTTTTTGTTCCTTTCATAGGGATACCATACTTTAGTTTGATGTACATTGCTACTGCCAAAATTTGGTTGACAGGCTATATATAAGTATTTATATGTTATGTATATCGTTGTCTGAGTACCCACAACACAAGCCTTCTTGAGCTTACCGTGGGCCTCAGTCAATCTGTGTAAGAATGTCCTATAATATTTATTTATTTATTTATTATTTATTTATTTCCACTTATAGATGACTTTAAAAATGTAGGTACAAATAAGAAGTAATGTAATAACAAAAAGGTATGGTGGCTTAATCCAATAGACAAGTTTTTAATTAAGCATTTAGATTACCTACATATGTATGCAAATGGTCTAATACTTAGGTGCTATCTCTACGCCAGCGTGCATCATAGTTTTCCCACATTCACGGCTGAGCTAAGGTCGTCGCGCTACGTCGTAGACGATAGCATGGATTTCCCCGTATGCAGCGAAAATGGATCTTATAGACAGAACGTCAATGTGTCGTGATTAGCACTGAATGGATTTCTTCCTTAGAATATACATACATACATACATACATACAATCACGCCTGTATCCCGTAAAGGGGTAGGCAGAGCACATGAAACCACTAAAGCTTCAGGGCCACTCTTGGCAAATAAGGGGTTAGAAGAAAACGAAACTGTGGCATTGCAGTGAAAGGTTGCCAGCCTCTCGCCTACACCACAATTTAACCCATATCCCATAGTCGCCTTCTACGACACCCACGGGAAGAAAGGGGGTGGTGAAATTCTTAACCCGTCACCACACAGGCAGAATATACCTAATAAAAAATATGTTTTTATTTATATTTTCATTCCCTGGAAGCCAGCACTTTCAGAACAAATCAAATTAACGAATCTAGAACCAGGCAGGCCTTTGCCAGTTGTGGACCCTAATTACCTGCAACAAAGGGCTTCGATTGATGCATACGATGAGGCGCTCGCTGTTGACTTTTAGCGTTCATATCAATAATATCAAGGGCAGATTTGTACATTGTACGTAACGCCCAGCAGCTACTAAATTACGTTCATCCACTATTCTGTAAACAAACCTTCATCATTGTCATACATAATCTATCCGTCTGCTAAGTTCCATTCTAGGGTATATTCTCATTTCCTGTGAAAACGCTAGTGATATAAATTCTCAACTTAACCAGGGATTTATGACCTAGCGAGCAGTAATAATTGTATGAAATTGTAGACCATTATTATACTGGAACTGTTAAAAGATCATCTTACTATTGTTTGGCAAGGGATCAAGAATGATAGCCGCTGTGTATCTCGCAAAGCCTGGCCGCAAAGCGTATCGTACATTAAGCGTTAACGTTGAATCCGTCGCAGTTGCTTTATCCCCGCGAACGTCGTGTATCTGGCAAGATTAAGGTACTAGGTGCTGATGTATGGCAGCACGGCAGTCGGCTTACTCGGCTCGTTCACTGGTTTAGGAGGAACAAATTATTCCCTCTTAAATATTACTTGTAAAGAACCCTGTGTGGTTTGTTTTAAATAGATACCTATTTCCGGCATTTACTCGTTTAGTTATTTCATTTATAATATAAATATAATTAAGGTAGGTGTTTAGATAGTATTAAGATCACAAAATTAATATTTATTTCTGTTAAAAAAAACTATTCATGGTATTTGCATGAAATTTCATGCATTATAGATGTCCTAGTTAGCTCATACTTGCTACCTTCGCACAAAATACATAAAGGTAGCTATTTATTCTCTTAAAAAATATTTTCTACATTGAAATGTATCATTATCAACTAGTGGTTTTAAGAACTGCAAGTTAGACCTAAGGTAAGTAAAGACCTCACAAATATGCTTCCAAAACGTAACAGTGAAAACCTTTAGTTGGTCAAAGTCATGGAGGTCTAAACCATCATAATTATTAGACGCTATTGACGCCTTTGGAAGCTGCGTCGACAAAAAACAATCGTACAACATGGTCGCAAAATTTTACGAGAATCGGTTGAGAATTGCGACTTATAAAGTAGACATAGTTACAAAAGCAAATTGAGTTAAACTTTCCGAATACTACGTGATCCGAGGTATACATACTTTCTTTATATTTGTAACCGGTATTTTGATAACATGCAGTTTAGGTAAGCTGCTCTCGCTCTTCGATCCCCGTCGCTGTATCCGGAGTTGCATCGCTATCATCCTTTGAGTCGCCTTCTTTACGTCTAGCCCACATGTAAGACATCCACTAACAAGCAATGCACAAGCTAAACATTCACTGAGGTTTTATGCGATCGGCCAGTGAGGGAAAATATAGTCTACCTTAACCCTTAATTTGGCACAACAAATCGAGGTTGTGAGTTCAAGCCTCTACAGCGTAATTAAAAAAAAAAGCGTACTCCATGGGCTGTGGTCATTGTATATTATGAGCCAATGCCGATATCTCATAAAAAACTTTAAATTTTTTACACGTACCCTTTCAAACGCTTTTTATATTTAGTCAATTCCATGTGTGGAATACATAATACTGATATTCAATTTCGTGTATTATATCATTACCGTCATCATATCCTTGATCTGTAGTTCTGTAGAGGTCCACCCTGTTAAAAAAAAAATAGATAAGTACGTCACATAAGACGGTTCCTTTCTCAAAACATGAGTTAATAAATTACTATATTTTTTTGGGTCTAGTTTTATAAATAGAAATAGCAATCATTTATTCGTGACAAGTGACAACAGAAATTATTTACACATAACAAAAAGATAGGTACATACATAATGATTAAATAAATAGATCAAAAGTACTTTCAGTAAGTGTTTTAGTCTATTTTTATGTCATGATGAGTCGTTAATTACAGTAGGATTTAGTGTAGATAATGTTTATATTCACAATCTCAGTTAAGTATAAGATTGCAAACAATGCTCCCTCGAAAAAAAATATTTGTTTCGTCGGTCTCGTCGGATTGCAATGTTCCGAACTGCTGCAATAAAGTTTTCGTATAATAATTTACACCTCTTTTCGTGTAAACGATACTTGGAAATGGTCATTATGAATAATACAATATTGCTTGTTATTGCTTTGGCTTGATTTAGAACAGTGGTGGGAAAATGTCTTTTATTGGGAGCCAAATTATTAAAGCAATTATTAGAGGATTTCTTCTACAGGCCATATATTAGTATACCTCTACATTATTTTGAAGGACCGGTGGCAGGCCGATACAATCCTTTCGCGGGCCGTGCTTTGCCATTGATGTTCGTTCAACGTTCAACTATCTTTATCTCACATTAAAATTATGTACATGTGGATATGTATATCCACTTTGAGTACCTACTGTAACTAATGAAACCTAACAATACCTAAGTACTTGGAAGACGAGTAGCTATAAATTAGACATTCGCATTAATTCCTAAGCTTGAATTGAATCTACTGGCTGACAGGCAATACGTTAGCACGACGAATAATTCACAATGCACCTCGCTCATATTCCTTACACAAAAGATCTTATGTTAGTATACAATGTGCATTACTTCAGGCCTTTTAAACAATAAATAACTTAACCAGACTAGTGTAAAGGCATAAGGCAGTAATGTGGTTGTCCCGGTTACATTCATAATACGATTCTGCTCAGGATAGCTAGTTACCTAGCCAGCTTCACCATCGCTTACGCTTCGTGAACGTATTGAAACTAGTTCTCTCTACTGTTCGTCTGTAGTGACGCGACAGAACCAGACTGAATTTCGATCGGAGTGAACGACTGTCACTTTACCTTACTATGTAGTATTATATTTATGATCTGTGCTTTGCTAAGCCAGGTGGTAGCATAGTCGAATAGGTGATGCGTCATCCCGAATTGTGATACATTAATTATTTTCGCATAGCGTAAGCCGCGTCGAAATACTGGCTTTTGAAATGACTGATCATATGTTTCGTGTGTACTGAATTCAGAATTTCAAATATTAGTATCGACGAGTGAGAACGACATTAATTGTTACAGGTGCCAACCTTAATCTAAATATATAAAAGAAGAAGCTGACTGACTGACTGACTGACATATCAACGCACAGCCGAAACCGCTGGTCCTAGAGATTTCAAATTTGGCACGTAGGTTCCTTATATAGTGTAAAGGAGCACTAAGAAAGGATTTTCCAAAATTCACCTCCTAAGGGGGTCAAATGGGGGTTCAAAGTTTGTATGGGGAAACAAGATTAGTTTGACTATTTTATACGAAACTTCACAGGAAGATTCCTTAAGATATATGACTGAATACGTGTTTCAGGTTTTTTGAAAATTTAACCCCTAAAAGGGTAAAAAGGGGGTGATAAAGTAAAAAAATCAATATGGGTATCGTTTTTATGGTTTATCGGGTCGCTGATCACGATAAATACAACGTTTTTAAAATCTAACGAGGCGGAAGTGAAATACCTTCTCCCCTGCTGTGGTGCAATGGGGTTTAAATATCAAAAAAATATATAAAAGAAGATATTGACTGACTGACTGACATATCAATGCACAGCCGAAACCGCTGGTTCTAGAGATGTCAAATTTGGCACGTAGGTTCCTCATATAGTGTAGAGGAGCATTAAGAATGAATTTTTCAAAATTCGCCTCCTAAGGGGGTCAAATGGGGGTTCAAAGTTTGTATGGGGTAACAATGTTAGTTTCACTGTTTTATTCGAAACTTCACAGGAGGGATCCTAAAAACATATGACTAAAGACGTGTTTCAGGTTTTTTGAAAATTTAACCTCTAAAAGGGTGAAAAGGGGGTGATAAAGTCAAAAAACTAATATGGGTATCGTTTTTACGGTTTATTGGGTCGCTGATCACGATAAATACAACGTTTTTAAAATCTAACGAGGCGGAAATGAAATACCTTCTTCCCTGTTGTGGTGCAATGGGGTTAAAATATCAAAAAAAATATATAAAAGAAGAAACTGACTGACTGACTGACATATCAACGCACAGCCAAAACCGCTGGTCTTAGAGATTTCAAATTTGGCACATATCTAAATATATAAAAGAAGAAGCTGACTGACTGACTGACTGACTGACTGACTGACTGACTGACTGACTGACATAACAACGCACAGCCGAAACCGCTGGTCCTAGAGATTTCAAATTTGGTACGTAGGTTCCCTATATAGTGTAAAGGAGCACTAAGAAAGGATTTTCCAAAATTCACCTCCTAAGGGGGTCAAATGGGGGTTCAAAGTTTGTATGGGGAAACAAGATTAGTTTGACTAATTTATTCGAAACTTCACAGGAAGATTCCTTAAGACATCTGACTGAATACGTGTTTCAGGTTTTTTGAAAATTTAACCCCTAAAAGGGTGAAAAGGGGGTGATAAAGTCAAAAAATCAATATGGGTATCGTTTTTATGGTTTATTAGGTCGCTGATCACGATAAATACAACGTTTTTAAAATCTAACGAGGCGGAAGTGAAATACCTTCTCCCCTGTAGTGGTGCAATGGGGTTTAAATATCAAAAAAATATATAAAAGAGGATATTGACTGACTGACCGACATATCAACGCACAGCCGAAACCGCTGGTCCTAGAGACGTCAAATTTGTCAAGTAGGTTCCTTATATAGTGTAGAGGAGCACTAAGAAAGAATTTTCCAAAATTCACTTCCTAAGGGGGTCAAATGGGGGTTCAAAGTTTGTATGGGGAAACAAGATTAGTTTGACTATTTTATTCGAAACTTCACAGGAAGATTCCTTAAGACATATGGCTGACTACGTGTTTCAGGTTTTTTGAAAATTTAACCCCTAAAAGGGTGAAAAGGGGGTGATAAAGTCAAAAAATCAATATGGGTATCGTTTTTATGGTTTATCGGGTCGCTGATCACGATAAACACAACGTTTTTAAAATCTAACGAGGCGGAAGTGAAATACCTTCTCCCCTGTTGTGGTGCAATGGGGTTTAAATATATAAAAGAAGATATTGACTGACTGATTGACATATCAACACACAGCCGAAACTGTTGGTCCTAGAGATTTCAAATTTGGCACATAGGTTCCTTATATGGCGTAGAGGAGCACTAAGAAAGGATTTTTCAAAATTCTCCTCTTAAAAGGGTGAAATGGGGGTTCAAAGTTTGTATGGGGAAACAAGATTAGTTTGACTATTTTATTCGAAACTTCACAGGAGGATTTCTAAAGAAAATTTGACCCCTAAAAGGGTGCAAAGGGGGGTAAAGTCAAAAGCACAATATGGGTATCGTTTTTATGGTTTATCGGGTCGCTGATCACGATAAATACAACGATTTTAAAATTTAATGAGGTGGAAAAGAAATATTCTCCCCTGTTGTTGTGCAATGAGGTTAAAATATCCAAAATAGCCATAAGTATAGCTTTAGTTTTTATCTTTACTTCTGGTTCAAGAGATTTCAAATTAACACGGAAGTTCCTTAGAGGAGCACTAAGAAAGGATTTTTTATAGTTCACCTCCTAGCATGATAATTTGACAGGGGCAAGGACAGGGACAGGAACGGGATAGGGTTAGGGATAGGGATAGGGATAGAGACAGGGACAGGGACAGGGACAGGGACTGGGACAGGGACAGGGACAGGGACAGGGACAGGGACAGGGACAGGGACGGGGACGGGGACGGGGACGGGGGGACGGGGACGGGGACGGGGACGGGGACGGGGACGGGGACGGGGACGGGGACGGGGACGGGGACGGGGACGGGGACGGGGACGGGGACGGGGGGACGGGGACGGGGACGGGGACGGGGACGGGGACGGGGACGGGGACGGGGACGGGGACGGGGACGGGGACGGGGACGGGGACGGGGACGGGGACGGGGACGGGGACGGGGACGGGGACGGGGACGGGGACGGGGACGGGGACGGGGACGGGGACGGGGACGGGGACGGGGACGGGGACGGGGACGGGGACGGGGACGGGGACGGGGACGGGGACGGGGACGGGGACGGGGACGGGGACGGGGACGGGGACGGGGACGGGGACGGGGACGGGGACAAGGATAGAGATAGGGACAGGGATAAGAATAGGGATTGGGGTCGGAATAATCGGTCGGCAATCGATATCTAGGCAGTGTAAAATGCAGGTGGCTCAGTGGGAAGGGATTAGTAAGTAGGCATCGGCGAGTATCCTGCATCTGTAGACTGTAATAACTATTACATTCAATGTGCTGTAAGAAGATCGTTGTTTGCTTGCCTTTTATATGTTTACGTTTGCAATAAGTATAAGCAAAATGGAAAAAATTGTAAGCGATAATGCAAGAAAGTACTTTTTACCCTACCGACCATAGCGTCGAGATACTGGCTATGTGGGTTGTATGAAGTTTCCCCAGTATAAATATTCATATAGGTAAAATACATACATATTCGTACCTACTACCTACGCTGTGGTCGCTGTGTAACAATTCTACAATCATTGCAAGAATTTCTTTTAAAACAATAGTAATATGTGTAAGGTACAGTCGGCCAAAAAAGTGGTT
This sequence comes from Leguminivora glycinivorella, assembly GCF_023078275.1. NCBI lineage: Eukaryota > Metazoa > Arthropoda > Insecta > Lepidoptera > Tortricidae > Leguminivora > Leguminivora glycinivorella. The sequence continues at coordinate 18,163,709 of NC_062973.1, forward strand.
TACCACTTTTCGATCAATAGAGTCGAAAAGTGGTAAACCACTTTCTTGGCTGACCGTACAGCAAATAGATCAGTTACAATGGCAGTCGAGAATTGCCCCGCTTTACCTTAATCGAAATAATCGCGGACAGATGTACCTAAAGACTGTATCGTTAAATATGGAGACAACTTTGAGCAGCCGTATTTATTTGCTATTATATTTTTTTCTTATAACAAGACATGGGCTTAATAAGGCACATAGTAAGGTACGCATTTTGTCCTAGAAACTCGACGTAAAGCATGTGGTTTAGACAGCATTGACTTAATCCTCCCGAGTACCAATTACGATTTCGGACAAATGCTACTAGAAAATTCACAAAGTGCGTACAAGACGACACAATTGCGAAAAAAAATTGTACAGTGCGAACCTCAACGACACATGATCCACAAAGCAGAATATCTAGACATAGTCTAGCCACTGTTATTTTTAAAACACAAAGTTCATTATCTGTGTATGGCGGCCATTTAGAAAATGTGGCATGGCGTTTACGCTAACTCCGACTTTGATGTTGAATTTAACTATCATACACTATTTATATCGATCTGGTTTAGGCACTGTTCAAACACCATGAATGTCTATTAGACATGGCCTATGCCTAATTTTTTTTATCTATTTCTCTCATCCTGCTTGTATCAAAAATTTACGGCAATCCGGAACGTTGCTCAAAAATGCGTTTTTTTTTAAATTATATAAATTCACCGCATTTATTCTGCAAGTATCCAATTGAACAACCATGAAGAGGACTCTTAAAAAATATATTTTGGCAGCATATTAACCTTTGTTTGTCGAAATCGTACAAAGACTCTTTGAGATATTCTCAAATTAAGCCAGATTAGGGGTTGTCCGAAATTTATTTGCTAGACCTTAATGAAAGTACCATAAAGTCCCTAAAATAAAAAAAATATCAGACCTTCTTATATCAAAAAGTACTTACCAATACCTTCAGATCATACTCTCTGACCATAATAATACAAAATTATGCACATGTCAACATTTAGACGAGGATTGTTTTGTCCCTATAATTAACGATACAGTCCTTACAAAGAAACCTACGGATCCAAATGAAAATCTTATTTTTTGTAAACGTTTCAATAAGAATACTTTTATTACGCGGGCGAAGCCGCGGGTAAAAGCTAGTAAAATATTATTTATTCAAATATTTTGATATAATTAAAATCACTCATTGAGGTAGAATTTAGTTCAAATTCATGAAGTAATTTAATTATCAAATATTTAAAATGTTAATAAATTGACAGCAAACCACTGCAATGTATTATTTTATCAAAGTAAGTACCTAAATTAATTAACCAGTAATAATCCATTGAAATCGTACATTCAGCAAGGAAGTAGAATTTGGTTTGATCTTATAAAAAACATAATAGTAGTGTATTATTGGGGGTTCTGGACCACTCCTTATTTGCGGTTGGTTTTTACAATTGGGTTAGTTAAATGTATGGGGAATGTATGGGCAATATCGTTAGACTTCACTTTACCAACCGCACAAAAACGCAAATGTTGGTTTTCATTTTTTCGTTCGTTTGTGTTTAGTAGTTAATATGAGTTGAAGTATGGACATCATGGGTCAGTCTTTGGTTGACTTGACATAGATTTTATGTTGTGGTAATAAGGTACATTTTGTGAAGTTTTGGTAATAATGCGATATGTAGCGGAAACGTATTGACCGCTAACCGCATAATGATAATGAACAGCTGGCGTAGTCAAAATGACGATTGATAACGCTACATGCTTATCGAAACGCAGCACTCTGTCTCTGTCGCACTAATACATAAGAGCAATAGAGACAGCTAGCTATGAAATTAATATTATTGTGAATGTTTGTGCATTTGCTTATGTGTCCTGTAATTGAAGAGCAGTTGGTCTAGCCAAAATGACAATTGTTTACGCTACATGCCGATCGAAACGCAGTAGTCTAGCTCTGTCGTACTAATACAGAAGAGCAATAGAGACAGCTAGCTATGAAATCAATATTATTGTGAACGTTTGTGCATTTGGCTAGACACCTTGTGTTTTGTTAAAAAGTGTGTACATATAAGAGTTTACTAGAGTAAATGAAACACTTGGAATTTTAAAAGTTTGTTTTATTAAAATAATAAACAATATCATTCATTTATGCTATAATGGCCCCAGGCTAGGTTTTAATACCATCATTGAGAATTAATCTCTTTTCATCCTTGCCACACAGGATTTTCTTTTTTTTATTTGCGTATATATATCGTGCTTATCACTAATCAAGGTATACAAATCATCATACAGTGTTTTACTTAAATCTAAACAATCGTAATACTTATTAAAGTTTAACCGTCTGACAGAAGCGGCGTTGACACCTTTGTTCTTTTTTATGCACTTGTGTGTATTTTGAAGGTGGTCTGAATCTAGTATATATGCATACATTTTTGATCTTAACGCTATAAATTCTCTAATAATTCTCCCATTGTTTTCATCCTTCATCATACCAACAACTTTTTTATTAACTTGTAATAAGTCATATACATTATTTATGGGGAAATCTGAAGTATCAAACCTATTTTGCAAGTCTGGTTTAATGTCTTCGTAAAAGTTCTCTGTTTTAATATGATAAACAAAAGAATCAGTGTCTGTATAGAGTAGCCTTACATTTTCACCATACTTGGGTATTATATAATCATACTGAAAATTATACATTAAATATTTGCTTAAATCCAACACGGTAAAACCTACATAAATTGGTTTACTATATTTCACTACAGATTTGTTTAACTGCACCGCTACTAGCTCTTCAGAGAAAATGGAGGCGCTGTGGAAATTAGGTTTCGAAATATAAAATTCAAGACCATATTTACATTTTGTTCGTGTTTTCAAACTGTTCCAACGATTACACAGCTTAACATCAACCCTTTTTTCAACGTTCTCAATGGTCTTTCCAAATATAGAATTGTTCATTAGTTTGAAAAAATCTCTCTCAAAGGAGTTTTTCGCTTCAATTCTCATACGTGAATTAAGATCAATGTAGGATTTTAACCATGGTTTTTGATTGAATGTAAGTATTCTATGAATTTTTTTACATATTAGACCTTTTTCAATATATTGTTTAAGATTAACATAGTGTGTGACATAATTGGTTTTGTTATCGAGTGTCAGCAGTAGTTTTTCAATTTTACCACCCGGTGGTATTCTAGTTTCAGCGCAGAAAGGGTAATCATTGTGGCTGTCATGTAAAGTATGTGGATAATCCAAATCGACTTCTAAAATATATCCAACTTCAGAATCTATAGTCTGCGACATCACATCAAACTGACTAATCTCTTCTTCACTCATCCATCTGAAACTGTCTATGGGGAGTGGACGTCGCATAGCATCACCATAAAGATTGTTTATGTCTAAATAGATAATAAAACTGCTATCTTGTGTTACATCATAGTCTTGCATAAATTTATTGTTGGCTTTAGCGTACCGATGTGAGGCTTGACTCACACCACCTCTAATACCCCTCTTTATAAATTGAATCATTTCGTAGTCTATTAATAATTCAAGGATTACTTTGGTGTGTTTCAACATTGCATCCCAACTCAAACCAGGTGCTGTCACATACTGACACGGATCTAATTCATATGTCTCCATACAGACTTGACGAAAGTTTTCAAAGACTTCAGCTAATAATAAGACATCTGTCTTTAGATACAAGTCACAGTATTCTCCTAAAGTTTTAATATTAAACGTATCCCATACATTTTTCGCGTGTAAATAATCCTCATCGGAAATATGTGAGTCGGTGAGTTGGCTGTAAAAGGCAGTTTGAGAAGGTAATGAAGTTTCTTCAAGCTTCTCCCACCCACTCGCATATTCGTAGGGATAAACTCCTTTACGTGTTAAAATCTGCATGTATTTCTCGCGTTCAATGTGATTATGTGATGGAATGAAATTGGGTAATATTTTAAATTGCTCTCTTGAAAGATTTCCCACTAGCTTCTCCAAGCTGCTTGGCATAAATTTATACGAGTCTATAAACCTTAGACTAAAATCACCGATTTTCTTATTAAACGAAATGTACTTTTCCTTGTTAATGGGAATACATTTTAAACTTCCCTCTGTTTTGGCTAATTCTTTTATGAAGAGATGACAATCGTAACCACTCAAATTGTGAATGATGACTGGTATGAATTTTGCTACTTTGTAATTTAAATTACACGATGGATGCGCTTTACCTCTTATATTTCCTGTTAAGTGACAGTGATCAATAACATAAACATCATTCTTATTTATTATTTTACTGCAAATATGACAAACGTCGGGAAATGTGTTGATAGCCTCCTTGTCCTTAATTGGCACGATTTTTTGTAAGATGTTTATAATTTTTTCAGCATCTTCGTATAGGTATTCTGTACACAATCCTCACCGCGATAAATAACAAATTTTGACAGGTTCTCATCAAAATCGCAATGTATATAGTAAGAAAAGCTACATGGCACATGTCTATGGGTTTTATAGGTACTACTATTGCTACATTTATCTAAGGGGACTAGAATCGATTCAAAGTCACTGTAAATAACAAATGGTACTTTCATTTTGTGTGCAAAGTTTGAAAAGTACAAGTACATATTTGCTTCCGTAGGTAGTTCTATGAGGGTCTCTCCGCAGCCAATCACATGGTGAAGCTCTAATTTTTTCTCACTGGGAAAGTGATGTAAGCACCCATGACATAACCATGTTCTTTCTTTATGATTTGTGATTTGTGAGCGCACCAGACGAGACAAGTTTTTAATCCAACAATAATGAGAAACTAATCCCTGCTCGTAATACAGTAAATCCACATGTTGGTTATTGGTAACTTTAGAAATACGTAGTGGTACAATATTTAATTTTCCACCATTATTATTATCATCATCATCATAATAGTGTTTTTGTTTTTTCTTTTTCTTGCTCTCAATACCGTATACATTAACACTGATTTGATTTAATTTTTCAAACTTTTTAATGTCTGAATGACAAACTGGTAACTTTATACCATTCAATTTAAAAATATCCTTATAACACGGGTATGATGATGGACGATCACTATGTTTATTGACAGGATACAAAGCACTGAGTACGGACCATAAAAAACATGCATTATCCTTGTTCTTCACATTAACACATGCCTTCTTCGCTTGCACTATTTTTGGTAGGGGGATATATGAAGATCCTTTGAGTGGTCGGTACTTGTTAATGTTAACTTCAAGAAATTCAATCTTCTCAAGCGCCCATCCACTGTCACGTTCTTGGAACTCCTCACACTTTTTGGAAATACATAATGTAATCTGTTCAAAGAACGATGGAAACTCTACAGAATCTTTGTGTAGAGGTGTGTTTTTAGTATTGAATGATTTTAAATCACGAATCACTTCACCTTCAGCATTAGTTTTCACAAAAGTACAAAAGAGTTCCACATTCACTTTTAAAGTATTATGAGTTTGTAATTCAATGTTAATAAGATTTTCAAGTTTTTTTCCGATTTTTAACATGTAAAGTTTGAGGTCTAAAATCTTTGAGCTTCCATTAATCCGGTAACTGCTGATTCTACACTTGAATGCACTTTTAACAATATAAACAGCACATTCGGCCGACTTTTCTTGCGTACACAGGAGCTTGTGACGTTTTGTTCTCGAATGTGCTATCAAACGATTTGATAACACATCTTCATTACAAAAGTTGCAATGATACAATGACGTCATAATAATTGAAGCGAAAGTTGGAGTGCGTATGAAAACTTGAGCTCGTTACACCATGTTTTTATAGATGTTTATATACCTACCTTAGTTGCGGTAAAAGCGATAAGGGTTGACAGTGATAGTAAAACAACTTTTATTTCAATATATTTTGTTTATTTTTTTCCTTTAAAATATATACGTATTACAGAGAAGTTCAGCAAGATAACACTTTATCTCAGAGTCTACAATATCGTTCACATTGCACAATCCATGTATAATACCACGCGCTTCCTGAACATTTTTAGGACGATATATCTTGAAATATTTCTTGAAGAGGTTTAAACGGTTTTCGTAGGTAGACTTTATTTTGTTAAGATATAAAATTCGTGCGTTAATACACTCCATAACACACTCAATATGACACCATTCTACATAATTAATTGTTAAAGGAACATTAGCGTTTATTGTATGAAGGGACAGGATCGGATTCGGTTTTGCATTCATCCAAAAGTGGAAACGGTTATTGCTTTCCAACACTTCCGGTAAAACACTCATAGGGTTTAGAAAAAAATTTCCAATGGTTTCAACTTTGTCTGAAAAGATTGTTTTCCATTCTTCACATGTGAGTTCCTGTTCACCATTAAAACTAACACAAGTTTGTAATCTGATATTAGCTTCAATAAACTCCACCTTCAAGTACACGTGAATATCTTTAATGTGAGCATTTGCACCATGATGACAGCAATTAACTTCTAGACTGTAGACACTTTTACATAGCTCACGAAAACTCCAACCACTACCGCTTCCGTTCTCAAGTTTGTTGTTAATACATTTGCTGCTGCTACATCCACCAGAGTAATCAATTGATGGTGTGTAAGAAGGTAAGTGAATATTTGATGTATTCATTTTTATTTTTTAATTTTCTTCGAACGTCGCACACACGTATGAGTTTGAGTACGTCTAATGGTAGACTATGATGTAGTTTTTGCTGAATGTGTGTGTGTGTGTGTGTGTGTGTGTGTGTGTGTGTGTGTGTGTGTATGTGTGAGTTCGTGTGGTTTACTGAATGATTTTACGTGTGGTACTAGTGAGAGTGTTGTACTCAAACAGTGAATCATTGATGATTAAACAGTATGCGGAGGTGTTGGCAGGTATATTCTCTTTAAACTCCATTTCCAATTTAATATCAATAGCACCACCTCCTGAGTTGTAGCTGTCACATTGTCGTGATGTGTCAATTACGATTAATGGAGATTGTGTCTTGTAATGAGAATAATTAATAAGAGGGCTGGTATGTTCACGGTTGTAATAAGAGCGTTGGAAATTGGTAAAGGCATCATACAAGAGTGCGTAGTTGTTATGTTTAAATTCAACTGAAAATGGTTCATATGGATAATACTGAGCGTTCAAATACGCTTTGCAGTTGGTGAGGTTACAATGATCGAACATACTCATATCTTTCTTTTTTTCATTTCTGCGTGCTGTTTGGAAACCAACAATTAGGTAGCGAGGCTTCTCCAACTGTGTACTCGTCTTGATACACCAAATGTGACGTTGTGATGAAGGTAATACGGGATATTCATACAGTTCCCATGTACGAAACGCTATCTGAATGGGTACGCTCCTTTCAACGTACGTCATTAAACGTAGTTTCTCTTTATCGGATACTTTTATGACGGGCATCCGCCATATGACGCGAGTGATATCAACAGGATACGTCAGATCCGTAGTTATCGTGTCATCAACCTCTAAACAGTTAATATCGTTACTAACACGATTCAATATCAACTCATGTTTACCATTCATTATAATTTTCTTGTAATCTTCCGCAAACCCTAAGAAATGTGATAGGGGTATGGTTATGGTGAACTTTTCACGTTTCAAAAAACTCTTACTACCCACTTCCCAACCGGCATTTTGAAGACTAAAATCCATTTCCTTGGAGTATGAAACTAGTCCTTTCATTGTGGATGTGATGCCACAGTTTCTTGCTCGATCAATCTCCACACCATTCAATTCATATCGTACGTCTTGAAATAGAAAAGCTGCTCCATTGTTAACGAAAGCGCACCCTTTATCCAGTGTACCCTCTACAAATATTTGACTCTGACTGGGTAGTAGGATTAGATCTTGCCGGTTGATACATATGTGTATGTTATCATTATTTTTGAATGAGTCATTATATGGAGTGTATGAGTGAAATTCTATACTTTCAATAGAGTCATCGAATGACACCTTCTCACCAATATCTAATATAGATGACGAGGACATACTTTAAATCCAATTCTCTGTAAAAATGCGCTATTTTCTCTACTTAATTTATTTGATATTGATGATTGATTCTCCCCACCAACACGATTTGGAGTAGTAGTAGTAGTAGTAGTAGTAGTATTAGCACTAGTTATCCTGTCGAGAGCAAGATGTCGACTAATGAGATAGGTATTGTTTCCTATCCTTTTATCATTGTTATTGTGAATAATCATTTTATACTTTCTTACGAATATGTAGACGTAGCGCAATGTTTTCACCTCTGAAATTTACTATGTTACCGCTCTCGTTTACTATACGCACTTCAATATTTTGTATGCTATTATTACTCTTCTTGACAGGTAGATAGATAATGTTAGAGGGTTGTTCAATTATTTGATAACCAGGTGGGACGTCAGGTGAAAACTCGTGTATCACATGCGATGGCTTGTTGTTGATAAATGAACCCTCTACAATATTGCACTCTATTCTTATAGTGTTTGTTATGAGTATGTTTATTGATTTATCTGACCAATGAATTGTTTGCGCTTTCAGCGTTTTCGGTGTAAAACCAAAGAGCGATCCAATGCTGTTTGCTTTTTCAAAGTGAATATCGAACTTTGGTGAGAACATCATGCACTTGGATGTGTTACTATTGACACTAATGTCAATTAATTTCTCCCCATCACCTTTGGCTACTTTTATCATTTCATGATTCAAGTGATCTATTATGTCATTAAGCTCATATGAACCCTCCGGTATTGTAATAATATTATCTCCATAATGAAATAAATTATTACTCTTATCAACATTAGGTATTGAATTAAAAGTCTTAAACAACACTAGAGCACATTCGTAAAAACCATCACTATCCAATTCTATAGGTGGCTGAAAGTCTGCAGTCAAAACAGAATCATTACCGTTCAGGCTTATTGTGAATGAGGAAAATGTCATGATGATGATGATGAGAGGTGTTTAAAGGTAGACGAACTATTTAAGAATGAAACCACACACATAATGCTTATGATATTTATTTAAAACAAACGTTTAGCATTGTTACATAAGAATTTTAAACATAAATGTCCGCAATTTACAGTGTTGAATTTTTGTAAATTGTTGTAATTATACTCCACTTGCACACGACCACCATTACCAGTATTGTTTACATAGTTGATAAACTCTCGAGGAGGTCTCAAATCACCGAAGCTATCAAAATACAAGCAATAATCACCCTTCTTTACATAAGCACACCAATGCGTACCCTGACCTCGTTGAGAGTCTAAATTAATAACACCAGTTTCGTTATAGTGAGGTTTTGTGGGGAAATTATCTCGCATGAAAACACCTCTAAAGTAGGGGATTTTCTCTCGGTGTGCAACCTTTAAAATATCCCTATCAGTGAGTGCTTTACCTTTTGGTGGTAAAACTAACGTTTTTTTTTTTTTTTCTTCTTCATCATAACTGCTGATGTATTAGCACCACCACCTTTGGTTGGTGTGATAAAGAGCCCCATTCCACGTTTATATGGTGCTAAATATAAACCTTTACCCACAATCTTTCCATTGGCAGCAGCAGCAGCAGCAGCAGCAGCAGCAGGAGCAGCGGTAGCATTGTTTCTATTCTTCACCATTTCGTAAATATTCTTTGCCGCTGTGGTTACTCCACCGGCTAAAGTTCCCGTGGCTGCTAGAGCGCTCAAAAGCGGTATCAAAGGTAGGAAACCACCTCTCTTAGGTATTGGAATGACTCGTTGTTTCTGGTGTCCCTTGACAATTTTACCTTTAACAAATTGTTTTGCAGCTTTCACACCTGCTTTTATCAATGCCGTGGTAGTGGTAGGTTTCTTCGTCTTTTTTTTAGAAATTTGTTTTTTAACCGCATTGCGACTAGCTTTTATAACTTTCGATAAAGGAACAACACCCATACCGTGTTTAACTTTAAATCTCATAATTTTATTTACACCCAAGGCGGCAATCCGTTCACCTAATGAATTACTCTCTCGCCAACGTTTTCTAGCAGCATCCGCCAATAGTGTGTCAGCTCTATGACGTCCCTCTAATGTCTTATCAGTTGAGTAGGTGATATCGTGTAATTTACAAGCTTCGTCGAGCGGGTTAACACCGGGATCGTTACGAGCCAACCTCTCCTTTAATTTTGTACCTGGACCACAATAATTGTATCCAGGTATGTGAGCTTCGAATGGAAGATTATTTATTAAACTATTAATAATGCCACCACCACCACCACCACCAACAACAACACAATTTTCCTTTTTATTTTTATTCTTTTTTATTTGTCTTCCTTGATTGAAATTCTTTTTTAAACTACCTCCAACCACATGTGTTATCATCTTAAATAGTCATAATTGAATGTGACCATCTATGTGTGTGTATGTATGTATGTATGTATGTATGTATGTATGTATTCAACACATACGACAAACATGATTCCCAACACAACAACAATAACCGCAAGGAAGTGTAAATGACACTTCAAATTCATCATCATAATCAATTTCTGTCTCCAGCTCCGTCTCCTGCTCTGTCTCCAGCTCCATCTCCCGCTCCGTCTCCAGCTCCGTCTCCAGCTCCGTCTCCTGCACCGTCTCCTGCTCCGTCTCCAACTCCGTCTCTAACTCTGCCACCATTTCCATCTTCGACTCCATTTCTCTCTCTCGTTCCGGTTCGTTCTCCATACCGTCCGCCTTCGGTATCGTAGTGGTGTTTGAGATTTAATTTAAAAAATAATATTAATAATAATATTAACACCACTTCCACTAGCAATAACAGCAACACTGTATAAATTATATGTCCTACTGATTCCATGGGTCATATTAAAATGAAACTTAAAAAACAAAACACGTCACTTGTAGTTAAAGATTGGAGTGTGATAGATAATAAAGTGAATTTACATAGCCAACAACAACATAATAAACACGGTTCGTTGTTAGCTAACAATATCAGATGTCTCATTTGCGGACCATCCAATTGTGGTAAAACTAATGTGTTATTGTCTCTTCTTTTACATCCGAACGGTGTGAAATTTCACAATGTTTATCTTTATTCAAAATCCTTAAACCAACCAAAGTATCAATTTCTGAGTGAAGTCTTGGAGAGAGTTGGTGACTTACCTTTTCACATGTATGATGATAAGAGTCAAGTTGTACCACCGGAGGATGCCGCCGAAGACAGTGTCGTCATATTTGATGATGTAGCTTTGGAAGATCAAGATGCGATTCGTCAATACTTTGCTATGGGACGTCATCGTTGGTTAGATTGTTTCTACCTGTGTCAAACGTACAGTAAGATACCTAAGCAGTTGGTGCGTGATAATGCCAATCTGATATTGCTCTTCAAACAGGACGAGTTGAATTTGAAACATGCCTATGATGATCACGTGAACACTGATATGAGCTTTGAGAAATTTAAAGAGATCTGTCATGAGTGTTGGAGGAAAAAGTATACGTTCTTAACAATCGACAAGGAGAGAGACATTCATAAGGGTCGATATCGTAAAGGTTTTGATGTTTTTATTATTATATAGATCTGTTTAAATTGATTGCTATCTTGGGTTTATTATCAGTTTTACATTGTCACCTACCGTGAAAACATCTAAAATAACATAAAAAATAAAATAAAACAAACAAAATGTTTGGTGATAAAAAGTTGAAACGAAAACTTGTAGATTCTGTTGAGAATGTGAAGAAAAAAGTCAAGGCTTTACGAGCGGATAAATCTTCCCTTGACACTTCACTAGCTGAAACATTTGAACCAATTACAAAACCTCTTAATGTTTTAATGACAAAAGCATTAGAATCGTCATCATCATCATCATCATCAAAAGACATGGAAGCAGCAGCAGCAGCAGCATCAGAGATGGGAAACTTTCCAACACTTAAAACTTCCACACCCTTACCACCACCACCACTGCTACAGAAGAAGAAGAAACAACGTTTGATTAAAACTGAACCTGTAAGTAGACTCATCAGTTGGAAACATAATCTTCAAGATGAACAGCAACAACAACAACAACAACAAAAACAGGACAGTGATTATAACAATGAAGAGGCTGATGATAATGATGATGATGATGATGATGATGATGATGATGATGTTAGTAGTGTTTATGAAGAGGAAAATGTTAGTGATGGTGATATGAAGTCAGCTCTTGACATACATCAAAGTGGTGTTGGTGATGATAATGATGATGATGATGATGATGATGATGTTCACAATACTACATTGAATGAAGATTATTTTAATAAATATATCAGACACCTTTCTAAAACTACTAAGATACCGTTTGGTGTTTACATCAAGAATAACAATAAGATACATATTGGAGATAGTCAAGTTAGATTCAATAAAGATTTGATACACATCAAAGATTCAGTATTTAAAATGACATTAGGTCTGTGGGAACTTATCTTTAAAAAAATACCAAACAAGTCTGTAATTACGAGTAAAGATGTAATGGATTACAACAAGATTTTAGAGATTACAAACGCACATCGTAGAGGATTCTCACCAAACGGTCAAGTGAGGGGAGATAGAGGCTTAAAATATCAACTTTACATTAAACGTCAACAAGAAGCCAAGAAACATAAAGAGGGTGGATGTCTGAACTCAACAACAACAACAACAACAAGTAAAGGAGATAAATTTACAACTAAAACGTTTTATCCGAAAACTGATTATATCTATTGGGATGATCCAAACGAGCTTGTGAATCGTTTACAGTTGTTAATTGCATCACAGAGTGATTCCAATGAAATTAATGCAATCGTAGAGGAACTAACTGAAAGCGGTATCATTTTAAAATGAAGCAACACTGTTAGCTGTTAAAACATACCTGTTTTATCTGATTATAAATACACTATAGAGTTCTATCTATCATTCACAGTCACAATGCCTCTTAACAAGTTTGGACAACACTTGGGTAGTGAAACTTCTCAAGCTCGCAAAAAAATCAAAGTGAAAAAAGATTCGATACATTTTGATAATAAACGGTTGACTGGAGTTCGGAGATCTATTCTTAATTCGGATGTTATCATTCAATCTCAATTTTATGAAACAATAAATAGATTAATTAGTAGGTTAAAGAACCATACTTTAGATATACTTGATTTACAATCAAAAGTGAGGGAAAAGGGAGGGAGATGAATTGGGAGAAGTTTTTTATATATAGTTTTTAGTTTAGTTTGTTTTGTGTGGTTTTATGTTTGGTTGTAAATCTTAGTAAGTTAGTTAATTTTAAGATTTCGTGTGTCCGTCTTTAGAATAAGATTTATTATTAAGTAACTTCTTGTGTGTTCATGTGTAAATGTTGACTTTATGTTTTATGTATTGCAATAAACTATATCAGTATAGGAGATAAAAAATGGAATTAGATAACTTTTACATCAAAAGTTAATAAATTATTAGAAAGAATTTCAACACCTGCCAAACCTACTAATACTGCTGCTGCTGCTGCTGCTTCTACTCGTGCTACTACTACTACTACTACTACTACTACTGCTGCTACTACATCAAGAAGAAAAAACTGAAAGAATGAGTAAATCCCAAGTAGTGAAAGAGATACACAAATATGCAAGAAAAACATTCCCGCGTAGGAGATTCATTCAGAGAGGGTTCGATGATACATGGCAGATTGACTTGATTGATATGCAAAAATACTCGAAGGATAATAACAACCATAAATATATTCTAGTTTGTATTGACACCTTTTCGAAATATGCTTGGCTGCAACCGCTAAAATCTAAGAGCGCCGAAGATGTTACAAAGGCAATGCGTAAAATCTTAAGTGAAAATGGGAGATGCCCTAAGAATATTCAATCGGATGATGGAAAAGAGTTTTTCAACTCCAAATTTCACTCACTAATGACGCAATATCATATCAATCACTACTCTACATATAGCGTCATGAAAGCCTCCATAGTGGAGAGGCTAATTAGAACCTTAAAACATTGGATTTGGCAGCAATTTAGTTTGAACGGTTCCTACAAATGGACACAACTGATAACAGAACTGGAACATTATTACAATAACAAACCTCATCGCACTATCAGTATGGCGCCATCGAGTGTAAACAAAAATAACTCTAATCAATTGTTACATAAGGTCTACAATCACATCAAAATCAAACCAAGTGCCAAGTTCAAGGTTGGTGACCATGTGAGAATTAGCAAATACAAATCAACTTTCGCCAAAGGCTACACTGGTAACTGGACTACGGAAATATTTAAAGTTATCAAAGTGCAAAATACTAATCCAGTAACTTATTTACTTGAAGATACTAATCATCAACCCATCTCTGGATGCTTTTATGAACAAGAATTGCAGAAAACTAAACATAGTGATATTTATCTAGTGGAGAAAGTTTTAAAACGTCGAGGTAATAAAGTATATGTAAAATGGCTTGGTCTAAATGAAAAAAGCTGGATAGATAAAGATAACATTGTCTAGGTGCACTTTAGTACAATAAAATTATTGATACCTGGTATGAGTGTGTGTGTGTGTGTGTGTGTGTGGTTTTATTCAATAAAACTCCCTTATTTTCATTATTGTCTTTTATTTCTAATATTATTATTATTACACATAAAGATACATGAGGTAGTATAGTAACTATAAGATATAAAAAATCGCTAGCAGCAGCTGCATTTGCATATAAACAGGTATGTATGACAACAGGTAGCGATAGCAACAACAACAAAAAAAACTGTTAATTTTCATAAGATGGAGGTGTATAGTTAATTGAGTCTATTATGTGTGCTCCCACCACACAATATATGATACTAATAAGGTAGTTAAATATTTTAGGGTTATATGTAACGCGAGAAAAGTTTTCTACATTACAACTACACAGAAAAAAAAAAACCAATCCTGGAAATTTATGGATTCATTTCCTATCACTCCCTCCACCTCATCATTAATTTCATCCCACATTACGGTTAGAAAATACACCGATACTTCATCGTTAGATGGTATATTACCCTGAATATATTGATGTTTCATTAAACGGGACACTTCCCCTCTAAAATGATTTAGTGGCATTGGTAAACGCCATTGTTTAATAAGATAGTTGTTTTGGAATGCTCGTATCCATTGCTTTTTATTATTTTCATAATGTGCTACCAACTCTGGCTCGATACTTTCATATTCATCGTGACTACGCTCACATTTAATTGACGGTGGGACGTTTTCCTTAGCCTGATGTACAGCTAGGTCAGCATCTTCGCTTTGCACTGTTAATTTCATACATGCTGTTAACGGTACCAGTAGTGTGGGAGACTGCGAAGATGTTAGCTCTTGTTGTTGCTGCTGTTGCTGTTGCTGATGTTGTTGCTGATGCTGTTGCTGTTGCCGCTCTTGAACTGGTACGAAGAGGATGGCATCGTCAGTGTTTCATTTACTCTAGTAAACTCTTATATGTACACACTTTTTAACAAAACACAAGGTGCCTAGCCAAATGCACAAACGTTCACAATAATATTGATTTCATAGCTAGCTGTCTCTATTGCTCTTCTGTATTAGTACGACAGAGCTAGACTACTGCGTTTCGATCGGCATGTAGCGTAAACAATTGTCATTTTGGCTAGACCAACTGCTCTTCAATTACAGGACACATAAGCAAATGCACAAACATTCACAATAATATTAATTTCATAGCTAGCTGTCTCTATTGCTCTTATGTATTAGTGCGACAGAGACAGAGTGCTGCGTTTCGATAAGCATGTAGCGTTATCAATCGTCATTTTGACTACGCCAGCTGTTCATTATCATTATGCGGTTAGCGGTCAATACGTTTCCGCTACATATCGCATTATTACCAAAACTTCACAAAATGTACCTTATTACCACAACATAAAATCTATGTCAAGTCAACCAAAGACTGGCCCATGATGTCCATACTTCAACTCATATTAACTACTAAACACAAACGAACGAAAAAATGAAAACCAACATTTGCGTTTTTGTGCGGTTGGTAAAGTGAAGTCTAACGATATTGCCCATACATTCCCCATACATTTAACTAACCCAATTGTAAAAACCAACCGCAAATAAGGAGTGGTCCAGAACCCCCAATAATACACTACTCATAATTGCGAAAATAAATGGGAGCCAAGTTTAATACATATATACATACATACATACAATCACGCCTGTATCCCATGAAGGGGTAGGCAGAGCACATGAAACTACTAAAGCTTCAGGGCCACTCTTGGCAAATAAGGGGTTAAAAGAAAACGAAAACTGTGGCATTGCAGTGACAGGTTGCCAGCCTCTCGCCTACGCCACAATTTAACCCATATCCCATAGTCGCCTTCTACGACACCCACGGAAAGAAAGGGGGTGGTGAAATTCTTAACCCGTCACCACACAGGCCAAGTTTAATACGATCAGAGTATTAGTATTAAGTGTATAACGTAGTTATTAAACAACCGTTTTTCCTGTCAAAGATAATTAATGCAATCAAGACGCTTTCAATTTATTACATCGACAAAGGAATTGCATCACTTTAGCCTTCTCAGTTCCTGTGTACTGGTACACATTCCAAAAATTTTGAACTTTTATTGAGTAAAAAGGTGCCATATACTTAACATGTTCGCGGACGCGTATTCTATAGCATACGTTTTTGTACTCCTTCTGGTGACGCGTATGCTATAGAATACGTTATTTGGTTTGAATTTCTGCGTCTGTTTGCTTAGTAATCTTCTTGTTCACAGTATAATATTATTCACCAACATTTCCTCTACCATTCACTAGAATCATAGTATGCATACTGCAACATTACATAGTTTTATCGCAGTTAAAAAATATGCTGTGGCGTCACAAATCGAGTTCACCTTTTTGTGACGCGTATGCTATAGAATACCTCTTTGTATGGAAATTTGCGCAGTAGCCCCGCGAGTGTCACCGGGAGTTGGCCCGTGAAATGTGGCCAAATTTCGAGCGCAAACGCAATTTTACGGATTGTTTAAAAAATCATAAGTAATTATTTTTACAGTTTATATATATTTTGGTGTTGCGGTTTTGTTAACAAACATGTCCACTGTCGTTTTATAATATTACACCGTGATTTTGGTTACGATAAATTAAGAAAACCGAGGCATGTTTACACCTATTATTTGAGTAATTTCCTTCGTACTTAGTCATTGCTTTGCTCATATAATTGTGAATAAACCCTATTTCTGGTTGATACTGACTGTTTACGTTAAATTATATCTTTTTGAGTGAATTTTGTTGGTGTTTAACTACTTGAACTTGGTTTAGATGCTTGTAAAATAGCATATAAAGCTGGGCGAATCATCGCGTAGTGAGAGGTAGTGGATAAGTTCTACCCAGAAATCATCGCACCAAATGAAGGCCTTTAGCACCTATACAACAGCAGGTTTGAACAAACATTATTCTAGTCTCAATGACGAAACGGGTGACTACAGTTCTGACGAAAGTTAGGTACTCCAAAAGAGTCTGTAGGAGATACACATTTAGACAATTCTTCTTGTACCAAAAAACTCTGTATTCGTGAACAAGCTTTATACTTTTATTTGTGGGCATCATCCCCGCAGCCAGAAACACTAAATGTTTTATTTGATATGATTCTACAGAATGAATCTGCTGTATCACCATCTATGGATCGTATGCTATAGCATACGGTGTCATATAAGATCACATTTTGACTCAGTATTGTGTCACGGTATGCTATAGCATCGTATGCTATAGCATACGGTGTCACATAAGATCACATTTTAACGCTGTATTTTGTCAGGTATGCTATAGCATCCGAATGCTATAGCGTTCCTCGTCACATAATAACCCTAATATAAGCTGTCTAAGGACAGGTATGCTATAGCAGTTGAAAAATTCCCATACAAAATATTGGTGTCCCAGAGGGGTGACTGAGCGTCCGCGAACGTGTTAAGTGGGTGTCATTGTGACGTTTAGCGTCACGTGTAGTGGTAGAAGTACATAGTAAGGCGGCGGAATTGAAAAAAGTCGTCTAGTTTTAAAGTTGATGTGACTGGAGAGTATACTGCTGACAAGTGGTATCGTTGTGATCGGTAGACTTTACTGAGTACGAAATAATGACTTGTCGCATTCTCAGACTGTGGGGGGGTTAACTACGACGTCACAAAGATCGCGGTCCCGGGTTTCAATTTTTTGCCAATTTGTCTAGAACCCCTTATCCAATTTTGAAAAATGAGGTGTCGATTGAAAGCGTATAACATGCTGATTAAGATTTGTTATAAGTGAAAAGTATAGGTTTGTTAGTTATTTTTTAATTAACAATAATGCAAAAAATACTTTTTTTTACTCCCTTTTTTTATTTTTGTGACTCAAAAAGGCAATGAAAACGGCCACTTAGCTAAAAAATATGTTATATAAATCATTTAGCTACATTATTAAGCTATCTGTTGCTTTTGAAATTTCTACAATCGGATAATAAATAAGCAAACTACAAGCACATACCTGTAAGCGGGGAGTACCGCTTGACACGCGTTCCCATACATTCGGCGTCTACCAAATTACACCTCGCGCAAAATTCGTTTCAAGCAGATATACCTCTAATCTTATTCATCGTAACCTATCAATATTGGTATCATTTGAAAGTACAATTAAAGTCCTTTAAGAAACAATATCAACCATTTTCTTAAAATCAATAATCGCCAGTCTACGGTGGTTACAAAGAAAAAAGCGGGGATTCAATTTGACTGGTTCCCTAGGTTTGATACCCTAGACGAGTTTAAAAGGGGAGGTAAAGGTGACAAATATGGGTTGTTCTCTGGCCTGAAAGCTACACAGAGGGCCAGGGGAAGAAAAACTAGGGTTTAAGTTTAGTTTTAAGTTATTTTTTCTTTTATTTGTTGATTTTATTGTGTTTAATTTTTTTGTAATTTTATCAAGAATACACGCTGGTTTCTTTTTGTGAAAATGCCCTTTTTTATGAGAAAATCGATGAATTTCATGGCATTTTCCGATAGAGACTAAAATTAACTTTCAAATAAGGCCACATAGTCATACTTTTACTTATATAATATTAAGGGTAATAGCCCCGGCGGAGTAGTGCAAGCGGGACAGCAGTGTAGCAATCCATAGACCTGACTTCACTGGTTCCTCAGTGCCACACATAGTGTTACGAGGTGCCCTGCGCGCCCTGCTCTCTAATATGTGGGTCAATGATTTTTTTGACACTGAGTGTATTTGCAGGAGCTGCATGTACTTAACAAGTGTACCCCAACAACTATTTCATATTTATAACGCATTATTAACACTTTCGAAACCGGGCTCTACGCGGCGCTACGACATTTTCGCTACATACGGGGAAACCCATGTAATCGGCTACGCTTCTACGAGCGGTGTACCCGACAGTCGGGTTCTTGGTAGCGAAAGTGTTAATAATAAATATGCTCTTAATGTTATCTTGACTTCTGTCGAATAATTATGTTCTGAGAAAGTGGCTAAAAGTAATGATTATATATTGATTTAGACTAACACGATTTGCACTCATAATTTTAGAACAAAACGGGACTTAATCGCGTAAACACTTACATTTATATTAGGCCCGACGTTTCGAACATCACATTATGTTCGTGGTCACGGGTAGACTGGCGAGGAATTGCATCAACATCTTCTAGCCGCGCGAGTTTCTCGAAATACCCGCACTTGTTCTTGATTATTCACTTTTGCGCTAGGGTTGTCACTTTGCCTACACACAACACTCACGACATCAGCCGGTGTGTCCCTCGGTGTTTTTTCACACTTACATTTGCTAATCACTGGATTCCACGAAGAAGAAATTCAACCAAAATGAGGGACAGGGAATTTCTTCTTCGTGGAATCCAGTGATTAGCAAATGTAAGCGTGAAAAAACACCGAGGGACACACCGGCTGATGTCGTGAGTGTTGTGTGTAGGCAAAGTGACAACCCTAGCGCAAAAGTGAATAATCAAGAACAAGTGCGGGTATTTCGAGAAACTCGCGCGGCTAGAAGATGTTGATGCAATTCCTCGCCAGTCTACCCGTGACCACGAACATAATGTGATGTTCGAAACGTCGGGCCTAATATAAATGTAAGTGTTTACGCGATTAAGTCCCGTTTTGTTCTAAAATTATGAGTAATGATTATAATTACTAAAACATTAAAGGTAACTTCATTTTAGTGATTTAATGTGTATAACGACCGAAGTCTAATCGTTTTGATTTTAAGATTACTTTTTAATACCTACTGGGTCAAAAAACCGCACCTCTAAGTCGTTTGAGTTCAAACGGTAGGTATTACTTGGTATTACCCTTAATATTATATAAGTAAAAGTATGTATATGTGGCCTTATTTGAAAGTTAATTTTAGTCTCTATCGGAAAATGCCATGAAATTCATCACATTTCTCATAAAAAAGTGAATTTTCAGCAAAAGAAACCAACGTGTATCCTTGATAAAATTACAAACAAAATTAAACACAATAAAAGAAAAAATAACTTAAAACTACACTTAAACCCTAGTTTTTTCTCCCCTGGCCCTCTGTGTAGCTTTCAGGCCAGAGAACAACCCATATTTGTCACCTTTACCTCCCCTTTTAAACTCGTCTAGGGTATCAAACCTAGGAAACCAGCCAAATTCCATACCCACTTTTTTCCTTTGTAACCACCGCAGACTGGCGATTATTGATTTTAAGAAAATGATTGACATTGTTTCTTAAAGTACTTTAATTGTACTTTCAAATGATACCAATATTGATAGGTTACAATGAATAAGATTAGAGGTATATCTGCTTGAAACGAATTTTGCGCGAGGTGTAATTTGGTAGACGCCGAATGTATGGGAACGCGCGTCAAGCGGTACTCCCCGCCTACAGGTATGTGCTTGTAGTTTGCTTATTTATTATCCGATCGTAGAAATTTAAAAATCAACAGATAGCTTAATAATGTAGTTAAATGATTCATATAACATATTTTTTAGCTAAGTGGCCGTTTTCATTGCTTTTTTGAGTCCAAAAAATCAAAAAAGAGAGTAAAAAAAAGTATTTTTTGCATTATTGTTAATTAAAAAATAACTAACAAACCTATACTTTTCACTTATAAGAAATCTTAATCAGCATATTATACGCTTTCAATCGACACCTCATTTTTCAAAATTGGATAAGGGGTTCTAGACAAATTGGCAAAAAATTGAAACCCGGGACCGCGATCTTTGTGACGTCGTAGTTAACCCCCCCACAGTCTGAGAATGCGACAAGTCATTATTCCGTACTCAGTAAAGTCTACCGATCACAACGATACCACTTGTCAGCAGTATACTCTCCAGTCACATCAACTTTTTCCGAGACCCTCTCGCCGCTCTACTAACATAGGAAATGAGAAAGTAGAAAATTAATTTGCAAGTTTATATACAAAACAGAAGAAATAGCATAAGTATGTAAGTAATTTAAAAACTGAATCATTGTCATGGAGGCGAGGTATATTAGGTACATATGTCGTCATACCATTATGAGAAAGGGCCTGATTTTGATATCACATTTGTTAAGTTTATTAGGGTCTTGCGGAACCTCATTGGGGCACGTTCGTTTGTCAAACAAAGCCCTTAAGCCCTTCGGTTAGTTCGAGGTTATTTTGCTATCAAAGTTAGACATATGTTGCTAAGAAATTGTTAAAAAAGGGTTCAACAAATGTTTCTTAGGTAGGTACCTAATATTTCAAGTTTTTTCTTAGGTAGGTACCTAATATTCACGCCTGAAACACAGGGTACGACCAATGTAAGAAACCATCATTAATTTTATGTTTTTATTGGATATGATTTAATTATGCAGTACTTATTTATCTTATACTTTTAAACGAGCAATTCTTGTATATTAATTATTTATTTATATATACCGACGATCTCGGAAACCGCTCTAACGATTTCGCTGAAATTTGTTATGTGCGGGTTTTCGGGGTAAAAAATCAATCTAGCGTAGCCTTAGATCCCGGAAAACGCGAATTTTCGAGTTTTCATGAGTTTTTCTTTCGCGTTAGTAAACGTAAAATATGGTCGTTAATTTCGCCGCGCGCGCATCTATTCCGCTTAGCTCAGTCGTACGAGGTCGGTCTAATGTATGCAGATAGATCGTAGGTGTCAGGGTTTCGAATCCCGGCCAGAAATTAAGTTTTTGTTTTTGTATTTATAAGTTTTTTTTATCTAAAGACGTGATATATTAAAATAGAACCGAGCGAAGCTCGGTCGCCTAAATATTATTAAATTATATTCTTGTAAGAAGCAAACACAGATAATATTATATTCTTGTAAGAAGCAAACACAGATCCACCCCATATCAAAGATTTGCCGCCGCTTTTCATAGACACCCGCCTTGATACAGAAGTTACAATAAAATTGTTCTAAATCTTAGGCAAGAGCATTATCAGCACATTAGTTTAAAAATGAGACTTTCCCATGACAGAAAAAAGGTATTCTAGACCCAGACCTTTAGGAGGCGTACACGGAGCCGAATCCGATATGTAAATTTATATTTAATTAAAATGTAAGGGGTGCACTGAAAGTATTAGTATTATAGACAAAATTCAAATATAATGAAGTTATAAATCGCGCCTTTATAAAACAGGCGTGGGCTACAGAACTGTTCCATTTTTTTATTATCCTCCTGACACTACTTGCGTACAAAATGCCACCGTTTAATTCCCCCACCCAATGTATCAAAGTAACAAGAAAAAATCTTTTACCACCCCGTAACCCTGTAACAAATGGGAAGAAATTGACCAAATAAAGTAAGTTCCGTGGTCCCCGAATAGCTATTAGCCTCTGACCAGAGTCGCAGTTAGACGGAAATCAGCAGGCGTGTTACATTTTATTTTAGTTAATAGGTAAACGAGGTTAGAAGTTACTTATTACCGGACCTTACAAGAATATCTTTATTTTCAAACAGCCTGTATTCCCATAAGGTGCAAGCAGAGTACTTGAAACTACTCACGTTTCAGTGCCACTCTTAGAACAAGGGGTTCACAGAAAATGAAACTGTGACATTGCAGTGACAGGTTGCCAACCCATCGCCCACACCATAATGGATCCCACAGTAGACTCCTATGACACGACACGAAAAGGGGGTGGTAAAATTTTTACTCAGTCACCACGCATAGCAGGAGAGCTTGAAAACAAGTAATTAATAAAATCCCCAATGCATTTATTTATGTATAATGTATATACTTAGCCAACCAGTACACCGAACAGTACTGAATAATATACCCTTAATCATTATTGACCGTCACAATTTCTGTTAATTTGTGTATAAATACTTCTTCCTTGGTTCCTCATTTCTGAAGGTCGGGTCACGACTACATAAGGTCGTTATTCTGTGCACCAAAGCTTTTCCATTCCGAACAGTTTTTTACAGTCCTAACAATAGGCGTCTGTGTTAATCCTAGGCCTTCTTAACAGTCTCCACCCGATGCGTATTTCTGCAGATCACGAGGTTGACCTGCTGTATTTCGCCTCAAGGCCTGTGACTGCGGTGTGCGAACATTAATTATTTAAACGGACGCAATTTATCCGCTGTCTGAAAGACACGTCGTAAAGTTTTTATTGTATTGCACGTTTTCATACAGGCATTTATTTAAACCGTATTTCACGTGAATATATTTGGATTTGCGGAACTAACTTTTTGCTTGCACGACTATTTATTAAACGGATGTAAAACAATGAGTAATAGACGTAGGGAATTAACTCGGAATTGAAATTTTCTAGTGGTTGTTAAAATATTTTGAAACACTTTGAGGCAGACAAAAACGATTCAATATGGAACCGTCCACATATTATGCCACACAAAATTTCTAATTCTTTTTGTTCTTTGAACGAGAAGAGGAGTTAAAAAACTCATCACAGCAAACAATAAAAATAATAAAGACATTTAATTAACTTACCTTTTAGAACCGAAAGATCTGTAATCCAGACTGAAGTAAAAAAAAAGTAAGTAGTGCATAAAACTTTCGTATTTTTGTAGAAGAAAATATAGCGTACTTATTAGAAAGTCGACAATGCAATCCCTGCGGATGGGATGCTTATCGGCTAATGAGAGCGGATCAACTGCACCTCACTATCTTTTGTTGTCCCATGCTATGAATTATATTACAGCTCAGCTGTTCTAGAGACGGGAACGTAGCGGTTATATCGATATATTTTAAAACTTAACTCGTGCTTTTCACATTTATTTTAATGTTTTGTACATACAATTGAAGGACGACACGAAATTGCCTTTTCGAACAAACGTTGTCACCATTTCTCTCTCTGGATTAGGTACTTATTGAAAATATTTGACGCAATTTGTTATATTTTTTAAAGTCCGATTATTTTATAATTATTAGTAATGGCATTACAATTTTTTAAACCTAATAGTAATGATCTTTTCTATTCAAGTTGTCATAGTTTAATCATGTTTACTGAATTCAAAAATAAATATTTTTAAATGTGACTGAAAACAAGTGAAGTGAAACCTATCGGAGTATTATCAAAATAAATACGAGAACAGTATATCTGATTACAAGGGGTACAAATGAAAAGCTTAAAATAAATCAGAAGCAATCAATCGCTCCGTAGGGTATATTATATAGTTATAAATAACTCTCCATTGCTTTTCCGTATAAGTGCAGTAAAGCCAGTTGCATTTTGTTCGCTACGGAGCGTGATCACTTATCACTTCGTCATGCTGACCAATGATGAGTACTCACAGATGTCATATTATATCAAGCGAATGAATTTACTTAGCGTGTCAAATGAACACAGTAAAATCCACTGAGTTGTCCGTCTTTACTCGCAGCTTTCGGCGTCAATTTTTGTAAGTTGAAGTCAACAAAAACATAAAAAATGCCCCGTTACGTGATTTTTAATTGCAACAACACAAACATTATCAACGCTCCCTTGTGTTCATAATACAGACATACAGAGTGGGGCCTGTAACAAAGGCGAAGAATTGAACTCTAGGCTATTCTCCTTATACTGATCAACATTTGTTCGGCGACTTTTAAAAATAACTTGTATTTTGATTTTTATCACCCTTGAAAGTTTTTTCGAAGAGGTAATGTATTGCGAATTCTGTTAAGTCTAAAGTGTGACAACAATAATGGCGTACATTGAAGCTAATATTTATTTTGTATGAAAAATTAAAAATTTAAAGACATCATAATTTTTAAAAGTCACTGAACAAATGTTGATCAGTATAAGGAGAATAGCCTACAGTTCAATTCTTCGCCTTTGTTACAGGCCCCACTCTGTATATAAAATCACAGGCAAGTAACAACCTCAGTACAAAATTTGACACGCTCGGCCACTATACAAATATATGTACCTACAAATAGCGTCGTGACAGGGTGTGCCACGAGGAACTTGGAAGATGATGCACTGAACTGCCTTGGTGGTGGTTTTGGATATCACAGAATTGAAACCAGTAGTAATTTTATAATTACTATATATTTAAGAAATGTTAGTTTAGGATTTACAACTGAACTGAGAGAGGAGCAAGCCCGGAATGAATCTAATACAATAGGTCATTTTAGAAATTTGCAAATTAACATAGATTTCTTTAGAAGTCCTACATTGTAAGTTTTACGATTCCTTGTATGTGACTTTTGGCCTCCGATACGGATTAGTTAAATGACGGAACTAATTTACATTGGAAACGCAAATATTATACAAAGTTGCAATTTCTAGGGTTACATATGAAAGTGGTGGGTTCCTTAACTACCTACATATGAACTTGTTTCTTCTACCTAAATCAAGTTCCCGCAACTAGATGCTTATGTAACGTCTATAATGTGAATCAGTAGTCGATAATGTAAATATCGATGCCTATCGATACCGATAGCATCACTAGCACGATCACTGAAGAGCTGCGACCCGTCGATACTCGACATGAAGCATTGCAGAGAATGATAAGAAAAATAAACGACAGTTCGCTTCCACTCCCGTACAGCGTTACCTACATTTTGAGAGCGCGATTAATACGGCATAGGTATTAAAATATATTGTAATAGTAATAGATACATTGTTATTTTAAGTAAAGTTTTTATTTTTTAGATTATTATAGATAGCTCATGACTCATGATAGTTAAGCAGGGTTACTTTGGCCAACGCTCAACAGTATACTGCCAGTGCATGCCAGCTACAATCTGAAGTCATTGTCAATAAATGTGACCGAAGAGTGTCATCTATTGGGCATAAGCATGTCGAGTGCTGGAACTTTTACCTTTTGTATTCTAAAAATTACAATTTTACTGTCGAATAGTCCGATAACCGATAGAATATTCGGTGGTGTCAATCTGCGAATGAACACATCTGTTACAGCTGAATTTTTGGATTAAAATCCTTTGCGAATCGAGTTAGTTACCGGGCACGATGAAAAATGAAAAAGATTTTTCGAACACTAGAATGTCAAAGTAACGTAGGCATATTCGCTATCATATGACTTCGGTCAATCGGCTTTGTTTTCCAGGAACAGAGGGCCTGCCGCCAAACACGTTCGACGTGTTGCCTCCCTCTAACATATCCCTACGAATTTATAAGTGCAACAAGGGAGGAAACAAGGTTAATCGTAGTTCGCGGTAGGCCCTCTAAATGGCAGGAATTCAGAAACGAATAATTGAGGTATGCTACAGTTTTTTTCACTTTTTACCAATCGAGGGATATCTGAAGCTCTATTACTCGATTATTGTTAAAAACGAAACGAGTGCACATTATGGGGAAGTAACGGCGTTAGTGTTTTGTTTATTTTTAACAGTAGAGTAAGCTACACAATTGACTCAGTCATTGTATAATGTACGGATTTTGGAGGAAAAAATGATACGAAATTTTACAACTTGTACTAAAATGTTTGAATCCAAAAATAAAATTCGGTACCTGAGTGGTGACGGGTTAAGAATTTCACCACCCCCTTTCTTCCCGTGGGTGTCGTAGAAGGCGACTATGGGATATGGGTTAAATTGTGGCGTGGGCGAGAGGCTGGCAACCTGGCACTGCAATGTCACAGTCTCGTTTTCTTTCAACCCCTTATTTGCCAAGAGTGGCACTTTAGTAGTTTCATGTGTTCTGCCTACCCCTTTATGGGATACAGGCGTGATTGTATGTATGTTTGTATGTATGTATGTAAAATTCGGTAATAAAATGTACGGAATAGTGAGAGACGCTGACGGGCCTTATGGTGACAGTTAAATTATGACTAAAAGCGTCAGATGAACTATTGGAGGCATCGTCATAAGTTATTGACGTTTTAGAATAGTACGTTACTCATTAGCGTAAACATCACATAATAATGATATCATCATGGATTGGAGAATGAACACCGCATCCAAAAGGTTACATACTAATAGAACCACAAACTGTAATCGAATATTCAGTACGTCATTAACATTTATTAAGTTGAGTAACAAGTTGAGTACAAGTATCATAATCTTTCTCGTAGTAAAACTTATAGAATAAGGGATTAGTATGTAGGTATTGGCAACGAGCGTAAAGGCGTGGCTCTGATTGTCACATCTAATCTTATGGACATTGGACATGATGATAAGATCTCTTGTTTTCCCGGTGTTTTTTTTACGGGGCTGAAACGTGGTCATTCGTGGTCGTTCGTTCGTGTGCCAGATGAAAACAACTGCATGCCATACCTACGTTTATCGGTGCATAAACTAACACCGACTACTAAGGCCGGCAACAGACAGTCTTAAAATTTCATAATCTGAAAAATCATATCGGCCGGGGTGCCATACAATTTAGCAACTGTCCACACACACTCTTATTATGAATTTTCAGATTGGTCTGACAGATTGTATACAAGTCTTCTTTTGCAGATTATTAATTTTAAGACCGTCTGTTACCGGCCTAAGTGAAAACGCGGTGTATAGAGACTGATCGAAAATGCATTAAAAATTGGAAATTGGATTTGGAAATTGTGGTGCTGGAGAAGAATTCTACCGATATCGTGGACTCAGCGTCGTACTAATGTGTCCATTCTTCAGGAACTCAAAATGATAAAAATATAATTGAAATAAAATATTATCCTTAATTTATATTCAAACAGTATTTTATTGCACCTCCATATTATGTTTGCTTACCCGGATACACTACATTACTAGAGGTTGTGTAATATAAAACGGGTTGATGAATACATTAATGAAGCCTTACCTACTCTCTTCCGCACTGTTCTAATTCAAAAGGTAGAAGAGCATACCAAGATTTATTAGTACCTACCTAAAGTTTAATTATAAAAAGTCAAAAATTTTAGAACAACTCTTTTGTATGTCGCCTATTTTTGATAAAAACCAATTAACAAACACGAAAAGTGTCAAGAAAATGCTTTTTAGAAACATTGATTTGTTTACTTAAAAAACCAATTATTTTAAGTGCCAGTTAAATGAATAATATTTCTATTAAAAAGTTCATTCAATATAACTAAACAGATAAAAAGAAATTTGAATCATATAATTTTTTACTTCTTTCTTTTCTTTGGTCTTAGACATGCGTATATTTATTTAAACTAACACGATCTTCACTCATATTACTAAATTAAAACGGGACTTAATCGCGTAAAACTTACGTTTATATTTAACCCGACGAATTGGTCTGATTAAGTCCCGTTTTAATTTAATAATATTAGACATGCGTGATAAAAATCTTTCGGTTTCCTCATGTTACGTTACAGCATGTGTAGTTTACCTACCATACATTAAATACCGTACAAGTTTGATAATTACGATTATAATAAATAGATATCCTAAAACAAAAACGGTTCAATAACCACATCTAAATAACGAGCAAAATTGAAGAATTTATAAACCGCATTTGAAAATGAAGGAAAAATTAAAAGAGTCGAACCTGCGACTGTTTTGCCGGAGCAGTAGTAGCGAAGCGGCTTTTCGCTGTAGGTCGCAGGTTCGAAATTAGAATCCTGCAAGTAGTGTGAATTTTTCTATTTTTCCTTTAATTTAAAAATATGTAAACGCAGACGTCTCCGCATGGTAAAAAAAATTATAAACCGCTACGCTCTCCCATTTTAGACACGCTACCGTTCCGTCGGGCACAAGGTATAAATCTTAGCCACAGCTGCTCCACCTTCCGGTAGCCCCTCGCAACAACAATAATTAATTCAATACTTTGCCCTTTAATTAAAATGTTTTAATGTGAGACATTTGGCACGAATGTGTGAGTATACTACTCTTTGGAGTGCTGGAAATTTACGATGATGTGCTGGTATTGTAAATGATTGCCAGGCTGTACACTGAGTGTAAAGGAATGATTTTATTCCGCACGACAGAAAAAAAAAAGAACCATCATAGAATCACTGTGTTGTTCGTTTGCTTGTCTGTAAAGCCCTTTGTCTTGAGTACCGTTTTTTTTTTCATACTGAGTGTACGCAATTGATTTAGGAAACTTATGTCCAACGTGACAATGTGCTCATCCGCCGCCAGTATTCGCCGCCGCCGAGTTCACGAAGGTCTAACTCCACTCTATCCACTCAACGATATTTTGGATGACCAACAGAACGAAAAATTAAAAAAATATTTTATTGATACTTCCCCTTTTCCACTTCCCTTTTTTTAAACTCTAATCAGAATATCTTTTGGATATAAAGTGCAAATTTATATGGGAAATCAATAAAAATAGCTCTATTTCAGATAAAATCTCTATTTACATGTTTTATTTAGCTGCAATTTCAATAATTATCGACGTCGAATGTAATGTTGTCGTTGGAAATAATCCTTCATCAAAAATGCAGGTGTTTAGGCCTATGACAAAAGTTTAGGAACACAAAGATTAGTTTATGCCGTATTTTATTTAAGTACAGTTTTTCTTGGCATAACTTTAGATTCTAAACTTCAGTGGGGTCCCCATATTGCTACCATCTCGAATAGACTGAGCTCTGTAGCATTTGCAGTGAGCAAGATCCGTCAGTTAACAGACGTGGAAACAGCTCGATTAGTTTATTTTAGTTACTTTCACAGCATTATGTCATATGGTATTTTACTATGGGGCAGTGCTTCAGAGATAAATACCATATTAGTTCTGCAGAAGAGGGCTATTCGGCAATATACAAAATGAACCATAGAGACTCACTGAGAGATAAGTTTAAGGACATTAATATAATGACAGTGCATTGTCAATATATTTATGAGAATATTATGTATGTACATAAAAACATTTGTAAATTTAAGAAAAACTGTGATGTACATAATATAAACACTAGAAATAAGCATAATCTTGCAGTGGCCTTCACTCGGCTCCATAAAATTAAAAAATCATTCATGGGTAATTGTGTAAGATTTTATAACAAACTTCCTAATGCCATTACTGAACTGTCTTTTAATCGATTTAAACATTATGTTAAGCGTATACTGATCTCTAAAGTCTACTATAGCACACAAGACTACATGAATGATGAAACACCGTGGGATACAAGTATTGCTGAAAACAATTAATTATATAGGTTATTAATGATGCTATTGATAATTCAATGTATTTTTATACAATATATTTTTTTTTGACATTTACAATTTATTCTAGAAGTTATTAGACTAGTATTTTTTTATACAATTTAGATTGATATCATTTTATTAATTCAATGTAGTTTTAAAACAATATTGTTTATTGCACCAATAAATTGCTCTGATATTTAGAATAAGATGAATATTGCACATTGTTGACAATTTAAAAGTGCTTATTGTAAGCATATTTGAATAAAGAATATTTTGATTAATTGACTGATTGATAATAGTCTGTGCCAGTACAACTATTAAGTAAAATAATGAGCGTGATTGGTTTGCATCAGAAGGTAGTTATCGCAAAAAAATAATTTATCAGATCATTTGATTGACTGATTTTATCCATAAAGACTATTCATTCAGTGGGCACTAACACTTTTATTACAATTCATTACGTTTCCTAGCTTACATAATACAAAATACATTGTACATTTACTATAGCAATTTAAGAAGAAGCAAAGAACATGGTAGGAACATTACGATATAAGTGCGGAAAAGAGGAAATTTGAAACGTATGGAGTTAGGTTAAAACACAAACGAAATTCCCTCTTATCACTGGCAAAGGTTCTTGTAGTGTGCGCTAAGCCACACACACTCTCACATAGCCTTAGCAATATATAAACGTTAGCACTTAGGAACAATATCCAGAATAAAAGTGTACTTATAACTAGATGGTTGTGTTCTTTAAATTCCCACACTACATGGCGATCCTGCCAGTGCGGCCTCGCGCTGCACTGGCGGCGCGCTTCGCCCGCCATCGCCAGAAACGGACTTAAGAGCGCTATGACAAAAAAAGGCGATATATTGTAAAATGCACAATATTTATCGACAAAATTGTACACTTTACTCATACTAAAAGACAGTGAAAGTACTTGTTTCAGTTAGAACATCTTATTAACTGTCGGTTAAATAAAAAACATATGAAAAAAAAAGCTTTTTCAATTAGTAATGATTGTTTTTCTGATGCTCGTTTAGAAAAAACCGCGTGAAGCACAGAATTCGGAGCTCTTATTATGTACAATTTGATAAGATCACTCTCATAAATGAGGTAAATTTAAGTTCCAAATATCTTGTACTTAAGGCCCATTAAACAATATTTATCATTTAATCCTTTGAAATTGAGAAATTGAAAGTAAAACGAACTCAATTTTGTCTTGAAAATACATCGAAACAAGTGATCATTTCTCCGAAAATCTACATGTTATCGAAGTTATTTTAGTATATAAATAATCTGCACAATGTGCTTAAACTGCTGTTATCCATTTGTCGTTATAATATTTTATCATGATTTTTTGACAATTTTTTGAAAACTAGCCTTCCTGTCGCTATTTTACCGGCAACGGACGCCTGCGATTTCAGTGCCGCGCCGGAGCTCGAGCAGGTAAGACGTATGTCGCTTTGGTCTCCGAGTTTTCATCGCAAACGTCGAGAATATTTATTGTTGTGTGGGTCGGACGCCTTGTTTCTACACGGGCTATCCTCGCATTGTGTGTGTGTAAACAGCGACCAACGAATTTGATCCTAGATCCGTAAATATTTGCTTTTGTAATACTTTGTTATGTTTGAATGTTAAAGATAAATATGTGAAAATTACAATACGGTCAAGATGATAAGACACATCAAGATGGTACTCGGGATCTGATGATGGAGCCAGAAGGTGGTCACCAGTACCAGTGAACCATGTAAGTAAACGACTTCGTGTTTAGGCTCGTTGGGTTCGTCTCAACAAGACCTTTGACAAGAGGTGGTACTCAGGGTCTGATGATGGAGCCAGATGGTGGAATGACCAATGTGGAATCTGACATTGCTGACTGTCACTTTGACACAAAAGTCGTCATGGGTATCGTAAAATAGGTTTTAGGGGGTGCTGATTCCAAAATTAATGACCAATGTTCAATCTGACATTGCTGACTGTCACCCTGACACAAAAGTCGTCATGGGTGTCGTAAAATAGGTTTTAGGGGTGCTGATTACAAAATGAATGACCAATTTGGAATCTGACATTGCTGACTGTCACTTTGACACAAAAGTCGTCATGGGTGTCGTAAAATAGGTTTTAGGGGGTGCTGATTCCAAAATTAATGACCAATGTGGAATCTGACATTGCTGACTGTCACTTTGACACAAAAGTCGTCATGGGTGTCGTAAAATAGGTTTTAGGAGGTGCTGATTCCAAAATTAATGACCAATGTGGAATCTGACATTGCTGACTGTCACTTTGGCACAAAAGTCGTCAGGGGTGTCGTAAAATAGGTTTTAGGGGGTGCTGATTCCAAAATTAATAACCAATGTGGAATCTGACATTGCTGGCTGTCACTTTGACACAAAAGTCGTCAAGGGTGTCGTAAAATTAGGTAGTCAATTATTTAATAACTTATAAAATTGTGAAATGTTTGGTATAATTATGTATTATAGACACACTACTATTATTTAACTATAAACGATCCTATTTTGTTATCAACATTTAGAAATCACACAGATAATAAACAATTTTACATACAAATAGATATAGCCTTAAAATAAAACTTAATTAAATCTAAAAACCTAAATACATAACCCTAAAACTAAAAATGGTAGAATAAATTATATTTAACAAACACATCATACGTCAAACAACCCACCACGAGTCATTCCAGGTGCAAAGGTTCCCAAGACGCTAGCTGCATTTCCGCGCTGGACCGCGATCGATAACCTCTGCACCAGGAATGACCCGGAGCGGGGATCGAGCCCCCTCTCCCTCAGCCGACTCCCGATCTCCAAAAAGAAGGCCTGAGCCTCCGAGCACCAACACCCAGTGGTCTCCACCGCGAGTGGAACAAACAAGTAACCCCCCAAGCACGAATATTTTTCGCGTTTTTTAATAGCAGCCGTCTCAGCAGCTGCCCCCGCTAAATTCACCGTGCGAGTGACATGGGAAGCAGCAAAAGTGCTGACGCATGTGGCGTCCCATAGCAGGCACTTTCCTCTCTCCCACGGCACTAAGGTCAATCCATCCGGCCTCTTGCCATCCGACCGACTAAGCCCCGGAGGCTCGAGCACACAAGGCACATTTGCTGAAACGAACGCCCTTCGAATTATGTCGTTTAGGGCATGATGGCGAGGAAACCTTCCAGCACATCGACAACAACTCAAAGCGTGGTGACCATTGCTCTCCACCATGGTGCCGCAAATGCATAAATGGGGCACACAAACATCGCAACCCAAGCGAAGAGCAACAGCCACCCGCAACGAATCATTGTCGAGAAGCGTGCCAAAATGAGGGGAAGGAAGCGCCTGCAACCACGCCCCTGACTCCGGTCTCGACCCCGCAAGAAGCCTTGCCCTATCCACACCCACAGACCGACCCAACAGGCCCTCAAAAATCCTCTTCACCCCAACATCGTCCCATAATCGTTGGGATTCCGGCCTTTCAGGCACCGGCATACCCGGATTAAGAGTGGTCCAAGCCTCCAAAGCAGCGGCAGAGTAAGGTATGGTTACGCTGCTAATATCCTTTCCCAAAATTTGGGAAACCAGACCTCCGACCGCACCCGCCGATGCCAAGAACGCCGGAAGACACACGTCCCGCGCGCGCCGGATACCCAGCCCACCACTCCGGATTGGCAAGGACGCCAAGTCCCATTGGTCAGGATTAAGGGAGACGTTAAGCAAGGACTCTACAGCCTCCCTCAAGACGACGTCAAATGAGTCCAGTTCTTCAGGGCGAAGCCAAGCCGGAACGGTCCGCAAAAAGTACGTCAGCCTGGGAACCGCGAAGCAAATCCGAAGCAGGACAAGGGCCACGTGCGCCGACAACTTCTTCAATCTACCCCTAGCGGATAAAAGAAGCTGCCTTCGCACCTCAAACGCATCGGGAATGGCCTCCTCAAAAATAGGGGACCCCAAAAGAGTAAAAGTCCCAGCCGACACCTCCTTGAGACCCGGAAGCAGGTAACTAAAAACTGGGAAGGAAGCACGGGAAACGGGCCCACACGGGAAGAACTCGCACTTGTCCGCGTTTACCTCCAGACCCAATTGTTGAAAGCGTGGAAGGAGTGCAATCAGATCCTGCTTCACGACCTCAGGCTCACCTCCCAGAGTACCGTCATCCAGATACCATATGTTCAAGGGAGAATGAAGCTCCGAAATCACTTTCTGTATTCCCAAACTGAACACAAGCGGACCGAGCGGATCCCCCTGCTGAGCACCGACCTGTGAAAGGATAGGGGAACCATTGTAACATAGGAAAGAAGGCGACGAGTAGACTTGGAAGAGGAAAGGGTAAAGAGAAGGCACCCTATCCCTAACTTCCGATAGCATAACATCCCGCTCAATTGAATTAAAAGCATTTTTTATGTCTAGCTTGATAATTACGCTATCAACGTTGTCGGGGTCTGCTGAGAAAGCCCTGGTTGCGTGAATGGCTGCTTCGCAGCCCATTTTTATGCCAAATCCCAACTGACACGGCCGAAGATAAGAGGCCATCTCCTCTCTCACCGCACGGCACCCAAGCTTTGCCGTCAATCGCCTAAAGGTGCTGCCGATCGCAATTGGCCTTATACCCCCATCCTTTTTGGACAATGCACACAGCGAACCACCATACATATAGGGACAGACGGCTACATTTAGCTGGCCACTAAGCAAAAAATTACACAGCTTAGTTAAGCTTTCAAGGAGCCGTAGACCATTGTCCCCTGCAGAACCAGAAGTGAGTTCCTTCAAATGTGCCGGCCGGATACCGTCCAGCCCGGCAGCTGAACTGCTACTAAAGGAGCTCAGTGCGTGTGCTACGTCTTCCGGCTTCACGGAATATGCAGTAATAGAATTATCAGGCTCCTGCGGCAATGAGAGAGGCCTGGACGGGAACGGGTGTTTTGACCGTAAAGCGGCAAGTGTCTCCGGACCCGAAGGCGCCACGCTATCGTCTGACATCAACACCCGAACTGCGCCTCTGAGGTCACCTTCAAAAACCTTGGACTCGACCGTCTTAACCAGAGAGGGCTGGCCCCCCATCTCTGTGACCGCCTCCCCATCACCTGCAGAACTAAAGGCACAAACAGAGTCAATATTTTTTTTGACCTTAGTTGTCAAATTACCAGCGCCCGCAGCATCAGGAGTCTTAAAGGCAGAATAGGCGAATGACAGCAAAGAAAACCAATCAGACGCACCATTAGTATCAAGACACCGGTCTATAAGGTCACACATTTTTCCCGCAGCCAGATTACGCGCACCCCTAGGAATATGCCGTAACACTCGCACTGACTGCTTCAGGGTAGCTAGGCCATCCAAACCCGAAGTCGAAGCGCTGGCATCGACGGTTTGTGTTCGAGGAGACACGGACTGGGCATTGTGCTGCGACACCGATAGGGGTCGCGGTGACACTGAACGACGCAACTCTTTGTGCTTCTTCCCTATATGAACTTTGAGCCCATGTTCTGTAAAAGTTTTTGATGAATTAGGGCAATGGGGACACCAAATTAACAAAGAGTCAGCCATACCCACTTACTTGCGAATGTATAAAATATAACAAATAAAGCGCACTGTCAAATTAAAATAAATAGCATATACACACAACAGCAAAACCAAACAAAACATGTCAAACAGAAAGAACTACAATAAAATAAAATAAAAAAACATTAAATTACAACATGTCCAATTTCAAAATAATAATTCAATAAAATAGGTTTTAAGGGGTGCTGATTCCAAAATTAATGACCAATGTGGAATCTGACATTGCTGACTGTCACTTTGACACAAAAGTCGTCATGGGTGTCGTAAAATAGGTTTTAGGGGGTGCTGATTCCAAAATTAATGACCAATGTGGAATCTGACATTGCTGACTGTCACTTTGACACAAAAGTCGTCATGGGTGTCGTAAAATTGGTTTTAGGGGGTGCTGATTCCAAAATTAATGACCAATTTGGAATCTGACATTGCTGACTGTCACTTTGACACAAAAGTCGTCATGGGTGTCGTCAAATAGGTATCCGGAGGTGTTTGAAAACTAATGACCAATTTGGAATCTGACACTGTTGACTGTCACTTTGACACAAAAGTGATCATGGGTGTCTTCAAATAGGTTTTCATGGGTACTGATCTCAATATTAATGATCAATTTGGAATCTGACATTGCTGACTGTCACTTTGACATAAAAGTCGTTATGGGTGTCGTCAAATAGGTTTCCAGGGGTACTGTGCAATGTCAGGTTCCAAATCGGTCATTACTTTTTAAATCATTTCATTAATTTTGGAATCAGTACCCCTAAAAACTATTTGACTACACCCATGATTCCTTTTGTGTCAAAATGACAATTAGCACTGTGAGATTCCAAAATAGTCGTTAATTTTGGAATCAGCACCCCCGGAAACCTTTTGACGACACCCATGACGACTTTTGTGTCAAAGTGACAGTCAGCAATGTCAAGATTCCAAATCGGTCATTAATTTTCAAATCAGCACCTCCGGAAACCTATTTGACGACACCCATGATGACTTTTGTGTCAAAGTGACAGTCAGCAATGTTAGATTCCACATTGGTAATTATTTTTGGAATCAGCACCCCCTAAAACCTATTTTACGACACCCATGATGACTTTTGTGTCAAAGTGGCAGTCAGCAATGTTAGATTCCACATTGGTCATTAATTTTGGAATCAGCACCCCCTAAAACCAATTTTACGACACCCATGACGACTTTTGTGTCAAAGTGACAGTCAGCAATGTCAGATTCCACATTGGTCATTAATTTTGGAATCAGCACCCCTAAAACCTATTTTACGACACCCATGACGACTTTTGTGTCAAAGTGACAGTCAGCAATGTCAGATTCCACATTGGTCATTAATTTTGGAATCAGCACCCCTTAAAACCTATTTTACGACACCCTTGACGACTTTTGTGTCAAAGTGACAGTCAGCAATGTCAGATTCCACATTGGTTATTAATTTTGGAATCAGCACCCCCTAAAACCTATTTTACGACACCCCTGACGACTTTTGTGCCAAAGTGACAGTCAGCAATGTCAGATTCCACATTGGTCATTAATTTTGGAATCAGCACCTCCTAAAACCTATTTTACGACACCCATGACGACTTTTGTGTCAAAGTGACAGTCAGCAATGTCAGATTCCACATTGTTCATTAATTTTGGAATCAGCACCCCCGCAAACCTATTTGACGACACCCATGACGACTTTTGTGTCAAAGTGACAGTCAGCAATGTCAGATTCCACATTGGTCATTAATTTTGGAATCAGCACCCCTAAAACCTATTTTACGACACCCATGACGACTTTTGTGTCAAAGTGACAGTCAGCAATGTCAGATTCCAAATCGGTCATTAATTTTTAAATCAGCACACCCGAAAACCTATACTCGTGGTATATGCACTTGAAATGTGAAAGTGAAAATGCTAGAATGACATGTAAACCACGAAGTTGTATAGTCATATTGTTCATTGGTATTGGTGACCACCATCTGGCTCCATCATCAGACCCTGAGCACCACCTTGAAGTAATTAGAATTGTATTTGTCTTATTTTATCATCATATTAATATATACTTTACTCTAATACTTATCATATAACAAAAGCAAATATTTGGGATGGGATCTACTTTTATAATTATTACTTTAATTTTTTAAATAAATTTTAACATAATTGATATTATTTCGCGCTATATTCTCGTATTTTCGTACAAAATAATGTTTATTAGAAACCAAAAGTTTATATCGAGATAGTAGATTGTGGTTGTTATCAAAATTCCATAGAAAGGATCAAGATTGTTTTGTCCATTATTGTAGTGCGAGCGAGTGATAAGACGTGCTAGAAAGGGTCGGCATATTGGGCTCGCGCGGCGGGTAAAATACCTAATTTCGCCCGACGCCGAAATGTTATAACGCTCTTAAGGTGTCAATGTGTGTGACCTTGTTTATTTATAAAACATTTCTACTCGTCGACTTTAATCTGTCAATTAGGACACCACAGACTAAACTATAAGTGCTTACTTTTCAGTGTTGGATAGTCTTTGACACTTAGTCAACTATAATATTTCATTACACTTCACTTTAGTTAACTGAAAAAAAAATCAAAAATAGAACTTCATACAAGTTCTATACTCATTTGCGTTACCTGGCAAATTTTTCTGCATCTGAAACACATTTTTTTTATCTATCGCGTTATCGACCAATCACAGACGGTTATTACAAACAATTGGTTGCCAAGTAATTCGATGTTGATACAACGGTGAACGACGCCATTAACATTAATTTTAACTTGAATGATGATATTTTTCGTTCATTGATGATGAAGATGATGACTCATAGAAAAAGTATTGTATACAATAGTGATATAATTAAACTTTTCACTCTCGTACTGTAATATTAGGCCACTCAGCAAGCTTCGTGGCCTAAACATGGTACTCGACTGAAAAGCTTAGTATTATATCACGATTGTATAAAATACTATTTAAACACC
Source organism: Leguminivora glycinivorella (assembly GCF_023078275.1). NCBI lineage: Eukaryota > Metazoa > Arthropoda > Insecta > Lepidoptera > Tortricidae > Leguminivora > Leguminivora glycinivorella. Next base: position 18,202,637 of record NC_062973.1, read on the forward strand.
AGCCTGTGCCCTGTGACAAACTTTTTATGCAATTTTACAAACATAATATATGGCGAATAAGTTAATGACTAATGTGATGGAATAAAATAAAGTGAAATTAGACACTGCAAATAAATAATAGACCTTTTAAAAATAAGTGCAAAATTCTTCCGCGACGATCAGACACTTCATCAATACTAAAGTAAAGTTTTCAAAATTTGTAGAAAAGGACTGCTGTGTACAAACTAGAAAATGCTATAATTAGTATCGTCGTTTGAGTGCGTTGCTGTTATCCTTGGACTTGATGGACCTTGGAGTATCGCTAAGTTCCAGATCAGGGTACGTATCCAAATGGTGCAAACGCTCACGAAACGAAATGCTCGTAGATATCTATCTCTATCGCTCTTGCGTATTGACGCAACAGAGCCAGACTACCTTTCGCGGCGTTTCGTTTTCGTTTTGCGTCGCAGAAATGCCATTCGGCTACGGCACCAGGGTAATGAAATACCATTCATTGCATAATTTACACGGCAGCGCGTGATGACAAGGACAATCATCGGAATACATATATAGACTTATTTTTGTGTCGTTTCGACAAACATTTGATTTTTGTTTAAAGTTGCATTATATCCACGAGGGCAAAGTAATTTCATACAAATTTTAACTTGATGTCCTTAAGCTGATTAGCAGAATTGACTATCAAAAGATGATTTTGAATCATATGTAATTGTAATTATTATTGAGAGATAATTAATTAACCTCGAAGAGTTAAACTCAATTTTTTTTTATGGGATAGGAGGCAAACGAGCAGACAGGTCGTCTGATGGTAAGCGAATTCGAAATATGTACGATAAGATAAGCATTTAATATTCTAGGTATCAGCTGCCGATGACAATCTGAAAAAAACTATCCTCCACTACTCTATATACCCCTAGTACATCTCCGACCCTGGCGGACGTTAATCTGGAAATCTCAAGATATAATTGCACCGATTTAAAAAAAACTATAGGAATCACTTCCGCGTATGCGTATGTATATTGAGCTTAATTTCCCGGGGTTAATTATCTTTCAAAATTAATTACAGTCGATATCTAGTCAACAGGTTCGTCAGATATGAAGTGTAATTTACCAATTACCGATAAAAATTATCATCTGCTATCTCGAATTCGCGCGATAAGGTAAGGTTTATACGATTACTTCAGTCAGTGTTGTGTGTGTACGAATGAGAAGATTACGTGGCGGTATAAGAGTTCTTATGTTTTCCCCAAAGCGCTGCAACATCGCCTACGACGATTCCGAGGTCTGCTTCTTGAAATGGTTGGTCGAGATTACACTATGAACGAGGCAAGTTAATTTTAATTTTTGTTTAAATGAGGACATTGCAATAAAATTGATAATTTAATATTTGGCATTTCGCTAGCTATTTACGTGTAGTAACGTGTTAATTTTAAATTTAGTCTAAAAAGTTTTTTCTTTAAGTAACGAATTTGCATACTCACATGCCGTGTTTGTTTACATACATTTACCTATATATTAAATAATAATAATGTATACAGAAATAAACTTATTAATTTAAAAAAATAGCATTATACTAAATGAATTATATAAGTAGCTTTTCTTACTACTATTATTGAAATACTAACAGTATTTTATCGAACGCTGTCCGTATATACTCGTATCTATTATGTTTTGTTAAAATATGATATCACATTTGCATATACTCTCAATGGGGCATTTTATGGTCACGTCAGAAATTAAATATTTAATTTCCGAGTTTTCAGGGTCAGATTTGTCCTGATAGTTAATCATAACGGCGCAAGATTTGAATTTGTTACAATATTGTGGTCCCTATACCTACTTAAATTTAATTTAGTATTTAGATCATTTAATTAATTAAGTTTTCTGTATTTGTTCATTTATTAAATCGTTTTCTGTGACATTGGCAATACAGAAATTTCATTAGCTTATAAACTAGCTGGAGTAGCTGTCACGTAAATTTATGTAATCATTTTTTACTTTAATAATTATAATTATACACGCCCATGTGTTTTTCGTTTCATTAAAATTAACCTAAAAGATTTAAAAGTCTGTGATGCTAGAATCAAGCATTAGCATCTCATTTTGATTGAATAGCAGGTATAATAAATAATCAACGTACCTATAAATTACTGACAGCAGGCCACGTAGCCGAATGGCATTTCTCCGACGCCAAACGAAAACGAAACGTAGTCCGGCTCTGTCGCGCCAATATGCAAGAGCGATAGGGATAGATATCTACTAGCGCTTCGTTTCGTGAGCGTTTCGTGAGCGTTTGTGCCATTCGGCTACGCACCCTGGAAAGTTTAGTATTTTTTTTTGCAAATTGCGGCACGATCTTGACGTATTTCGAAAAGATTGGCAAAACATTGCTATTGAAAAAGTTCGCCTTTACACAGCAGTGAGACACAAATAAATAAATAATTAGCAAATATTACTTACTAACTGAAATACTTATCTGTAATCCCGGCTGAATACAATCTGGGTGTATTCAAGTCAAGAGTGAATAGGCTATTACTGAAACCAGAGAGCTACATCTTCGGCGTTGTCGTCACTTTCCATCAGGTGCGACTAAGGACAATCACTGGCCAGTTTATAAAAATAAAAAAAAGATACTTGGAAAATACATCCTCTAGTGCAGCATATGCTTTAGAAAAACTTTAGGCGACCGGTCTGGCCTAGCGCGTACTGACCCTGCCTGCTACGCCGCGGTCCCGGGTTCGAATCCCGGTAAGGGCATTTATTTGTGCGATGAACACAGATATTTTCTCCTGAGTCATGGATGTTTTCTATGTATATAAGTATTTGTATATTATATATATCGTTGTCTGAGTACCTGCAACACAAGCCATTTTGAGCTTACCGTGGGACTCAGTCAATCTGTGTAAGAATGTCCTTATAATATTTATTTATTTATTTAAAATGATTTTCTCTCTTGTTTTAATTAAATTGGATACATCGTTAGTCTCATTAAGAGAAATCACTTGGTATACTTAATTACTTATCGCTTATTGGTATTTTCACAAAAAACACTTTAAAATTTCGTACAGTATATTAAATAAATGTAAGAGAACTAAAGAATAACACAAAAAGTAATTTGAAAGATTTAGAACCTAACAAAATATTAAATATAAATGAAAAAAAATTAAATATTTTCAAAAATAAATAGGTATACAAATTATACTAACTTTACGTTACACAGATTAGATTAAGACGCATTGTAAAGTTTGCCGACAGGGATCTCAATTTATCTCAGTAAACACAAATCTTATCAAACTATTGTTTAGTTAACTAATTACTCCTGGCAACTACTTCAATTTTATAATGAAATACGGTACCGACCGTTAAACTATTATTTAACTTTCATTGCTAACAAAGATTTTCATAATTCATGGATAAGCCGATACCGAAGTTAAAGGGTAAGAATGTTGATTACTGATTAGTCTTATCAGTTACTGACAATCGTTCGATATTCATTTAATGAATATCTTTGGCCAATCAGACATGATATGTTCGTATTAACACTGCAATAAAAAATCAGTTTCGCGTTACGTTATCGGGAATGATTAAATTACACAGTACTTTCATATTCAGTACAAATTAATCGTTTTTACCTAGAAGCCTGTACTTGCCAACATAGCATTTTCATTAGTTTTTTTTTTCAAAAAGAGGTTTTAATGAAAATGTTACACAGTGAAAATTATTATTGTGGTAGTGTCTTGATAGTAAATTGTATGTTTAAAAATACTTCGTTACCTACTTTAGGTAAAACTGAGTAACTGAAACTGTGTTTGATAAGGATCCTAACATAATTTTATTATGGCGTTGGACTTTAAAAAATTATGTCAAAGTTTTTTTATGACAATTTTTTGACAGAAACAGACGACGGGTTAGTCAAAACTTGAAGAAAGAAATGTTACAATAAAGAAAAAATATTAGGTATTTTATTTAAACGGCTCCAAGAGAGTGACCGATACACGCCCAGAGAGTGACAATAAACATTAAACGCAACAAATACACCTAAATACACCTGTCTATTTAAAATACAAACGTTAGCCACCAAACTCCAAATCTGGCTTTTGAATTAGTAGATAGTTTGGCAGCCATAATTAATTTACAGAACAAAATGGCGGCATAATGCCGGCACTAAGCTGTGCCGTAAGTTATATGTTCAGAAATTTGGAGTCAAAGGTCTGCACAGGTGCACGATGCACACGTTCACTGAAATCAGACAAAGTTTTATTCAACGGAACTCGCTGCCACCGCCTAAGAAGATTCAAAGTACAGGAGTAAGGATCGCGTGGAGGTCTGTCAGCGTTATATTGTTAAAATTATATCTGTTGAAGTGATTTAAGATTAGCACGTCTTGTCATGTTTAAATTGATGTACCTATTTAAAATATGTCTGTAAGTTGTGTTTGACCAAATTATTCTTTTAAGTTTTTAAATGTAAATATACTTTTCTATCTGGTTTTTATGCGTTCGGTAGCTATAACCCGTCAAAAAAATGAAATTGAAATGTTACGATTCCGCTTTTTACATACTTTTTACTTTTGCAAGAATGATGAAAACTATTTTGTATACAGGGTGTAAACCTAATACGGGCGAACCTCTTAACGGTGGTGAGTATAGGACATAAAAAATGAAATTAGATAACTTTTACTTAAAATTGAAATATTTTTTTATCCATACAAATTAATTCCGCCCGCAACGTAATGCAAACACACTCGCGTTAAACGCTCGTTGACAGTTGTCATTGATTGTCATCGCAACCACGTTTACAGTACATTGCTGCTGGGAATTTTTTCAAAAATTAATTATGGGCTGAAACTTAAGAGTAACTCAAAAACACCTCTTAATTAATGATAACAATATTGAATTATATACCTGGTTTCATTTATCGCCCTTATTACGTTTACGCACTGTATACATAATATGTATGCTGCTTGTTTTCCGCCTACCCATCATAATTGACACCAAAAAACAGTCTACCTATGACCATGCTTACTTTCCTGCACATGAGTTGGCCATTGTAATAGCAGGGCTCCGAAGAAATATGTTTTGGTATTCTAGACTCTTATAAATAGCTTCATAACCCTCGTAATATATTTAATGTAAATTTAACGACCTTAAAAATACGCTTACCCAATTTAGTTGAAATTCGAACTCGCATACTTAAGTTATCGCGTTACAAGAATTTATCTCAGAGTTCAGGTTATAAACATTAAAATGCTATTACGTGGTCTTAGCCAGCTGTGTGAAGTTTAATGTCAGATGTTCGGTTTGCTCTTTCGATAAAATTAACGGCAACTACAACATAAAACATTAGTTTGTGTCTGCCCATGCGTCAATTAATATAAACTATTGCCGAACGCCACACCGTAATTCAATACCCAGTTAAATATTAAACAAAATACCGCCTCCACAACTTCCTAAATCTTGAATAATAAACATAAAGTATGTGGTAGCTGGCTCCTAGTTCCTTCTTACTCAGCAGACCAACTTGCGCATAATATTATTTGAATAGCGAGAATGCGAATCGAACGAAAACTTACCTACTCCATCCAACTCTGGTTTGACTCGAAATTTACATTTAAATGAGAACGATTAAACCCTTGTTTGAAACCATCTACTTCAAAAAGTACTTTAAGGTCCTCGCAAGATGGAATAATGCAAAGTATTATGATCAAAACACTCAGCATTCTACGTAACTTTGGCTACAATATTTTTTTTATTTTAATATTCTAACACGATAAGGTACGTATGTTTATCTCCGTGTTTAGAATAAGTTATTGTTCTTGTAGGTAGAATACTAGGTTCCACTTGTGGCTGAAATAGGTGACATGAAAAAAAAATGTAGTACGTAGTTCATATACTCACGACAAAACGATGCTCAATCTGTCACCGCTAGGATGAAATACACCAGTCTATTTAAAATACATACGTTAGCCACCAAACTCCAAATTTGGCTTTTGAATTAGTAGATAGTTTGGCAGCCATAATTACATAAATACAGTTCTCAACTTTCTTTTCAATTAAAAGAATATTATTATTGTCAAAGCGGACCCCAGGCTCCCATGAGCCGTGGAAAAATGCCGGGATAACGCAAGGAGGATTAAAAAATGTACTTATTACTACATTGTCTTCAGTTTATGTATTTAGGCGCATAACTGAGAAGATTTTTTTTGTTTACAGCCCCAGCTGGCAAACGGCAAGCCATTGCCAAGTGACAGTTCTTCTGAATCTTCGACAGAGCCGCGAGCGTCATGGGACCGGCCGTTGGAGTTCATACTCGCGTGTCTCGGATACGCTGTCGGCCTCGGAAACGTCTGGAGATTCCCGTTTTTATGTTATAGAAATGGAGGAGGTGAGTAATTATTGTCAATTGGTTTTATCCAGAGATTCCCAGCAAGCTGCAAATCGTCTTAATACCTTCATATTGTTCTAAATGCATGATGTAGTCCGAGTTGCTTCAAAAAGTAAAGTGAAATGTTTACTATTTGCAATTATCGGCTTTCGATCGTCTGACCTTTACATACCTACGTACAACTACGCTAAAATTCACTTATACGCGAATCATTTCTCCAAGGAAAAAGGTGTTTTTAATATTTTTTTATAACTCTTGATGGTCCAAACCCGGTTTAGGTACACTAATTTAAAACCAAATGAAGGTACGATTCCCAGCTGGGTAGGAATTGAATAATTCCTGGAAATGATTTATTTTAATATTACTTGCCTGGCCTATTTATTTATTAAATAACCTGCTCATATCTATTATTTTCTTCTAGGTGCATTTCTCATTCCTTTTTTCATCATGCTGATTTTCATTGGTCTTCCAATCTTCTTCCTGGAGCTTTACGTTGGACAATACTCAGGCATTGGACCGATTCAAGCATTCGCTGCTATTTCTCCCTTCTATAGTGGACTAGGTCACTGCACCTTAGTAGTAATTTCTATTGTATCAATCTACTACATGATTATCGTATCATGGACTTTGTTTTATACCATCGTGTCAATCGTTGGAAGGTTGGATTGGGGATCGTGCGATAATGCATACAATTCCTTAGGTAAGTTTACTAACTCAAATAAAATGTACTCTTTTTGTCGCATCCATGTAGAGATAATTTTGTTTACTCATCTATGCTTTATTTTAGCATGCTACAGTGGAGCATATGATAAGGCATGCAAAATTCAAGGCAATAACACGGGATTAGCGACAGATCTCACCTACTTTGAACGCGATTGTATTTCCATTGGTGATATATGCGTGCGAACTGGATACGAGCCGTACGATGGCTCTTCGTGTCTAAACGGAACTGAGATCATACCTTGGTACTCGAATGTTACAAGGGTTTTGGCTGCAGAAGAGTATTACAAGTGAGTTTGAAAATATTTGTTTAAATAAGTTGCTTAGTCAAAGAGAATCCACTTTAAAGCGAATAATTAACAAAGTAAAATTTTTGGTCACAAGTTGACTGCCATATTTCAACACGTTACAGAAATTAAACATTTAGACGATTTCCCAGTATTGGCAATTTGACCCGCATGCCATTCAAAATTTATTTCTAGGACCAAAATTTCCCAGCCACCTTGGTAAAACCTAGGTTTACAAAATCAATGTGGATAAAAGCCCGAAGTTAACAATGATTTATTCAACATGGCTTTTACCGATCAACACCGGTAGAACGTAGATTTTAAGAGTTTTGGATGATTCACGGTTATTTTCATTAGACTTATATTGACCGGGATATAGACCGTGATTACTTTTTTGACTTTTGTCGAGCTCCCGATATTTCGACGCAGTTGCATGCATCATGATCACGGAAAACTGACGAAGGCGGGTGGATGTCAAAGTTGCGTAAAGAGCGCGCGAAATAAAAAAAAATCGAAATAAAAAAAAAGGTAATCACGAAACAAAAAAAAAAGGTAATCACGGTCTATATCCCGGTCAATATAAGTTTAACGTAGATTTTATCAGTAAACCCTAGGTTTTTCTGTACTTTGAACTTATATTATTTGGAATCAAATGTTGGTTTGTAAAGATGTTTGCGAACTCGACGACGACGAACAAAAAAAAACTCTTACTTTAATTCCTTGTTGAATGATATTGTTATAACTATACGGATTCCCCTGTGCTGAAAATCACATTGTTAAATGTTTACGGTACGGTCGCAAAAGTCCACTCAATAGGATCAATTTCATCTAAATTGAATTGTTATCTCACGCCGTTCACATTAGTAACGACTGAGTCATTGTTGTCACCATATCATGCATCTTATTAATGGTCTTATTTTAACTATCTTAACAATCAGCCTATGCCTACATTCCTTTATTGATAAGATTGCCACTTACGCACCGTATTAGGAAGTTTATCTGTGGATTACTTCGTTTATAGTTTGAATAAAAGGTGAATGAACTGTGTGAGAGACGATATGAAACGGCAGCAAGTGAAGGTTCAGGTGACGAGCATAATAGAGATGTAAGCATTAACCTTTGGTTAATGCCGATTTAGGTGGCACTAATGTTAATATTCAAAAATTTTAACACACTAATCAAGTGATCGATATGGGACAATTTGTCAAAAAGGTTCTGAACATTTTAACCTTGTCGTCATATCGCAGTTAATACAATTTTGACTACAACTACAAAAACTTTAATAAATCCTCTATTTCGAACGTGCACGACTGGTTCTGCCCTGATTTCGTGGGTTTTTCCTATCATAAACTATCTATTCTCTTTAGAGTGAACTTGATGTTGTTGTTTCTAGCGAACGCGTACTGGGCATAAACGGCGCGACCTGGGAAAATTGGGGCACAATACAGTGGCATCTTGTCGGCTGCCTCGCGTTGTCCTGGTTCGTGTCTTTCCTTGTCGTCATCAAAGTAAGTACAGGGTGCCTAGACAAAGTGGCAATCGCTACGGAACGATCGAAATGCAGCTGTCGCTGTCGCACTTAAAAGGAAAGAGATAGACACGAAGTGTTTCGTTATCGAAGCGATTGCGATTTTCGCCTTTTCTAGGCTGGCATGTCCACTAATCATTTTATGAGGAGGGAAACTTAACATTTGCTGTCAATGTCAAATCATAATACTTTTCTGCGACGTTTATTACTCCGTGTCTACAGCGCTTGCAGTGGCGACATCTGTCACAACCTCAGCGGGCCTCCTCATTTCTAAATAATATCATCGTTTTACTATTGTCAGCGCTGAAAATTACCTCGATTTCAATTAATACAATTACAAATTGAGAAATGTTATTTTTGACACAGACAGATCGGTATCGTTTCGCTGCGGTATCTTAGAAGCAGTTGATTACCAAACTCAATATACTAATATTTTATGCAATTTTGTATGTTTAGGTAAAACAACGAATTTTAAACTGACCTTTTTACAGGGCGTACAGTCGGCGGGAAAAGTTGTGTACTTTACGGCACTCTTCCCCTATGTGATGCTAACAGCACTTTTTGTCAGAGGTGTAACCTTAGAAGGAGCTGTAGATGGCATCTTGTTTTTCATAACGCCGAAGTGGGAAACGCTTTTGGATGCCAAAGTTTGGGGAGATGCTGCGTCACAGGTATTTAAATAGCTTTTAAGATGAAAACAGCTAAGTATAAATAAAAATGGCTATTGAGACAAAGGTTTTAATTTTTCATCAACTTGAAACCTAGTCGACTTCCGGTTGGGACGCCATCTTAGCGGTTTCGTGTCGTGAATAATTTATTTTTCTTTTACTCATTAATGTTGTTTAAAGTGTAATATTGATAGCTTATTATGCAGTAAACTAATGGTGTAGTGAGAAGCTGATGAAGAATTGTTCACGAAACGCGTTTAGCCTCTTTTTTGTCGTAAACGGCCGGTAGTCCACGTGCTCTTGTAAAATCTAGCTATCAATTTACAAGTGCTAAGTCACCGTACAATGTCGTACTTACTGTACAAAAATTACTAATATTAGCTCATATCACCTTGACACTGGCGAAATAGTCCCAATGGACTGAAGCCATTTAATTTTAAAAACTGAACTGAAACCTAGTCGTCATTAAAAGTAAAAAGAAACACATGTCACAGGTTGAAAAACCAAATATATCGTGAGTGTTGTGTGTCGAAAAGGTAACATCCTTAGTGCGCAAAACCTTCAAATAAGTAGCCAGTCAAGACAGGGACAATACCGTCATTCAAACGGCGGGGGTTAGTTTTAAAAACATAGTTAGGTATATAAGTCCCGTTTGCAATTTTAAGTACGTTTTTAATTTTAAGTATGTCTCACTTTTTAGGGTTAAGGAGGCACAATGTCTAAAAACTTACATCATCCTCAATACGCATGTTGAACACTAGCTTAATCTGAAAAAAAGAATAATTGCTTGTATAGAATCTACAGACTTAGATCTAAATATCTAACTTAGATATGTATCTAATTTTTAAAAAAGGCAGTTTCTATCTTTCTATAAAAATTGATTCATGTAAAAACTTTCATTTTCATTATTTTCTATCTCAGATTTTCTACTCATTTGGGCTCGGCTGCGGCTCTCTAGTTACGCTGGCGTCTTACAACAAATTCCACAATAACTGCCACTTTGACGCCCTGTTCGTCAGCATGGCCAACTTCCTCACATCGATTTACGCCAGTTTTGCCGTCTTCTCGGTTCTCGGCTTCCAAGCACTGTCCATGGGGGTCACCGTTGATGGTAAGTAAAGTAAAGCTTCGAATATGAAATATGACAGCATATATTTACGTTTTCAATCAAAAGTAACCATATTGACGGTTGTCGATAAGATCGGTTTCATGTTAAAGGTATGAAAAAAGCGCGTTATTGACAACCGGCTATAAGTACCCTTTTGATTTAAAATGGAGGGAAGCGGCTTTTCGATTTGGCCCCCGCAAGGGCAACGCTAGCGGGGCAACAGAGGTCTAAAGTAGTGTTCCACACCCGTCCGTGAGCGTCAGATAGCGCCACTAGGCTCTCCCAGGCCAGTGGGATTCTTCCTCATCATTGAAAAAATTGCTATAAACACAACCTCTTAAAAAAAAATGTATCTATTAGGTATATGTTTTAGATTTAATGAAATTATAACACAAGCGACGAATAGTAATAATATTATATCACATAAATAAATTGTATAATCATTTCATAGTTCATTATATTAAACATTAAATTTTCGAAAAGAGGCCTGCATTCGAATTGCGTTAGTTACAAGTACGTTAACCGTATAATCCGTATTTTCGCCAAATATAACAAACAGTAGATATTACCTAGTCTGTTTACGAGTAGAATATAATCTCTCCCTTGACGCGATAAGGCGTATTATTGCATTTTCAATATATAAATGCCATCACGAGTTATCACCCAATAATGTAACATATTGACAACGCTCTCAACTGTTATTAACACTTCATATCGGCCGCCATCGATGGGCTCGTATTCCCAGACTTGGATCGTGGAGTAAAGAATAAAAAAAACTTATAGTCCATTTTCCTTTAAAGATAGACAAGGTCTCGTATATGCCATTATATACATTTTTGTAGACCTATGAAAGATAGACAACTTCACCATAATACATAGTGTTGCTATATCACAAATAACTTCGCCAGCTTTTCCAATCAAAGCCCTTATCCACCATTTTATCGACTTATACATTATGATATATATTATCCAATTTACGATTGTATATCTTTACTTTCCTCTAAAACCACTCTATTCACAGATAAAAACCGCTTAATAATTTAATCTGTTCAGTAGTTATTGAGTTTATCGCAAATATACAAACAAACAGACACACAGACTTTGTTTTACAAGGTGTAGTGATAGCGATAGTGATAGTGAAGCGATCATTACATCACGACATGTGTTGTCGTGACTCAATCATGTTCAAGCTACTAACAGTAAATAGGTTGTATGATTTAGTTTAAAAACTATTTTAAACTCGTCGATTTATACCCCTCCTGTTCTCTATTTTGATTCAAATAACTTGATCCTTAATCATAATAATATCTTCGGTTACGCGATAGAAAACTACGGAAACTGATTATATCGCGTATAGGTAATCCGTTTCCATAGTTCCGTTCTGTACTTTTAGCTACAATTATTTCTAACGTTTTACTTATTATTAAGATGATACGGTAGGGGTCAATTCTCCATAAAAGCGCTCTCGACTATTTTCTCCCTGGTTTTTGAAGATAGAGCAATGATTTTTTCAACACAGATTGTTATTATTTTTATCTGTGTCGGACCGTTTTAATTTTTTTTGATATTCTGCTTTTTAAAGACTAAGAGCCAATCAAAAATTTCCAAAAACGGCCTTTTTCATTGTGGCGCAAAAAAAGGTGTGATACTCAAGATTGGTAACAATTAACCAAAAAAGCTAAACGGTCCGACATAGATTATTTCATTGTTATTCAGATTCTCAAATTTCGTTCCGATTGATTAAGTTTTGAAGGAGGAAAGAATCGAGAGCGGAACCTCGATTTTAAAGATTTTTTTCAAATATCTTTTGACTGAGTTATTCTTAATAGACAATTTTTTTTTCGATAAATCTAGTTAATAACACTTGTATATTTAACTAAAATTCCCAAGTTGAAAGGGGGGCTCCTTTCCATTTTAGCATTTTCGCTACCGTATCCTCTTAATGGGCTTACACAGACTAGGCAAAGGTACGTGGCCTACGATGGAGTGAGCTCGCCCAGAAGACGCCTGTTCCCTTTTAATTTGAAGGTTGTAGATAATTAGCCTTACAATATTTTTCAGTGTAAAAATATTCATTTTCACACATTTTTTGGCATGATGAATTTTTAACTATAAATTTATTTTCAGACGTTGCATCAGACGGCCCTGGTCTGGCTTTCATTGCTTACCCCGAAGCCTTACTTCAGATGCCGGTGTCCCAGCTCTGGTCGATCCTGTTCTTCCTGATGCTGTTCATCCTGGGTCTTGGAAGCCAGTTCGCTGGCATCGAGGCCATCAACACAGCCATAGTTGACCAGTGGCCATCTTTGAGGAAAAACTACTGGAGGGTACAACGACCTTCTATGCTTTAACTGAGGAGTGTCTTTTCAAAAGGGCTTATTAATTTCCATTTTTTCTTTTTAGGGTTCCGTAGTCAACTAGGAACCCTTATAGTTTCGCCATGTCTGTCTGTCCGTCCGTCCGTCCGTCCGTCCGTCCGTCCGTCCGTCCGTCCGCGGATAATCTCAGTAACCGTTAGCACTAGAAAGCTGAAATTTGGTACCAATATGTATATCAATCACGCCAACAAAGTGCAAAAATAAAAAATGGAAAAAAATGTTTTATTAGGGTACCCCCCCTACATGTAAACTGGGGGCTGATATTTTTTTTCATTCCAACCCCAACGTGTGATATATTGTTGGATAGGTATTGAAAAATGAATAAGGGTTTGCTAAGATTGTTTTTTGATAATAATAATATTTTCGGAAATAATCGCTCCGAAAGGAAAAAAAACCGGCCAAGTGCGAGTCGGGCTCGCGCACAAAGGGTTCCGTAGCAGCAAACCAAAATTACAGTTAAATCAACCTATCTCAAAAACTATAAGAGATACTTTGATCAAACCAAAAATCGTTGAAAGAGTTAATTAGCATGCATCACCTCTATTTTTTTTAGAATTTTATACCCCGTAGTTATAAAAATAGAGGGGGGGGACATACTTTTTACGACTTTGAGAGCTGATATCTCAAAAACCGTTCACTTTAAGAAAAATGTTTTTTAGAAAACTTTATATCATTTTAAAAGACCTTTCCATTGATACCCCACACGGGTATGTACATCGAAAAAAAATTTTCATCCCTCAGTTACATGTATGGGGGGTCCCACCCCCAATTCTTTTTTTTACTATTTAGTGTCATAATTTTGTAGCGGTTCATACAACACATATTCCCATCAAATTTCATCACTGTAGTACTTATAGTTTCCGAGTAAATCGGCTGTGACAGACGGACAGACGGACAGACGGACAGACGGACAGACGGACATGACGAAACTATAAGGGTTCCGTTTTTGCCATTTTGGCTACGGAACCCTAAAAAAGTGCGTCCCCCCCCTCTAACTTTTGAACCATATGTTTAAAAAATATGAAAAAAATCACAAAAGTAGAACTTTATAAATACTTTCTAGGAAAATTGTTTTGAACTTGATAGGTTCAGTAGTTTTTGAGAAAAATACGGAAAACTACGGAACCCTACACTGAGCGTGGCCCGACACGCTCTTGGCCGGTTTTTTTTAAACTATGAATGCAGTTTTTTTTAGTATAGAAAATTACGTGTTGTTTTGAGATTAAAGCTCGAAAAGTCTCGCCCTGCCGGCGTATCATGCTTCTAATTTTATCACTTATCCACGTGGATAAGACGTCTGTCACGCTTTAGCAAGTATGTCAGTGTGAGAGTGACAGATGTCTTATCCACGTGGATAAGTGATAAAATTGGAAGCATGGTAGGCCGGCTGATCTTTAAGAAAAAGAGTAACATCAAAGTTTAGAACACATTTTGAAAAATGTGTAATGATTATTTATGTGGATAAACCAATGTATGTAGTACAACAACATTGATATCAACTAACTTAATACAAAATCCAAAAATTAAATAAAACTATTTTAAAATAATAACGTCTACGCTACGAGGCCACAACAAAAGGGCTTAATTCCCAAAAGTTCGCATCAAAAGTGCTTAATTCTCAAAAACATATGGTAATTAAATATTTATTTAGGTACACATGTTACGTTTGATGTAATCATAGCATTAACGTCAACTTACAATATTACAATTTTGCAAATTAAATATTAATTTCAAAATCAATACCGTGGAATTATGTTTTTCTCGATTTCCCAAAAAAAGTTCAAAGTGGAAATAAGCCCTTTTGAAAAGACACTCCTCAACTATGTATTATATTATAAACCTACATATTATAATCTCACTGATATAATAATTCCCTTGTTCAATATATTATTATTTATCTCCACTTTTTTCAAATTTTTTCTTTTCTACTTGGATCGTAACAAACTATTATAATAACTTCATGATGAACTTCACCACACTAGTGCGATAATAGGGAAAATTACGGCAATGTTCTGCCGCCAGAGTGCAGCACTTTAACATACAGTAAACAAGCAGTAATCCAAAGATTAACTTATACGTACCACGCCGCAAACAGTTTTTTAGAAACGTTTTCTCTGACATTGATACATCAAGGCCTAAGTCAAGGATATATACAGAGGGCCTAGGTTCCTGCATGCGTAGCCGAATGCACAAACGCTCTCGAAACGTTCATAGATATCTATCTCTATCGCTCGTGCGTATTGGCGCGACCCAGCTAGCCAGCCTTTCGCGGCGTTTCGTTTTCGTTTCGCATCGTAGAAGTGCCATTCGGCTACGGGGCCTGGAACCACGTTTGGCGTGTCGCTTCCCTGTCACAGTTACGTGCGAATTTACAAGTGCAACAAAGGGGCAACATGTCTAACAAGGTTTGCGGTAGACCCCTCCTAAACGTGAAAGTAGTGTGCCTATTCTGAGCTAGCCTAATCTGAGCAAAGTTTTCCATAATTAAATAATCCCATCAGCACATTAATTATCTAGGTACTTACCTATGTCAAAAATTTTAGTGTAAACATTGTACGAATCGTGCGAATATTTAAATAAATAATAAATAAATAAATATTATAGGACATTCTTACACAGATTGACTGAGGCCCACGGTAAGCTCAAGAAGGCTTGTGTTGTGGGTACTCGGCAACGATATATATAATATATAAATACTTATATACATAGAAACTATATACATATTTTGATTTTAAGAAGGCTTTTGATGTCGTAGATAATGACATCCTTCTTGAAAAGTTTGCCATGGCAGGATTTTCTCCCAAATTGTTGCGCTTCTTTGCAAACTACTTGAGTAATCGGAGTCAATTCGTGAGGCTGGCAGGCTATTGCTCTAGGCCGTATTTTACGCATTCTGGAGTAAGCCAAGGTAGCACTCTCGGCCCAACACAATTTTTAATTATGATCAACGATTTGCCGAAGGTCGTTAGTGCTGCCAAATGCTTATTGTTTGCGGACGATCTGAAATTATTTTTAGATATTAAAGGTGATTCTGACTGTCAACAATTGCAAAGTGATATTGATGCAGTTGTGGCATGGAGTGAAGAAAATCACCTCCACTTTAACATCTCCAAATGTAAAGTGATCACTTTCTCTAGGGCAAAACACCCTATCATTAATCCCTATCACCTACATGGCTGTAAGCTGCAAAGAGTTTGTAAGATACGGGATCTCGGGCTCATAATGGATACTCAACTTGATTTCCGTGAGCAAATAACGGTGACTTGTAAAACTGCGTGCAAAACTTTAGGATTTATCCTAAGAATATCTGCCCAATTTTCAGGTCTCAGGCCATCGTTGGCGCTGTACTATGCTTATGTCCGGAGTCGGTTGGAGTATGGAGCTATGGTATGGGACCCACACGAGGCGAAGTATACACTTATGCTCGAAAGGGTGCAGCGCAAATTTGCAAGGTTTGCCTATAAAAAGGTTTATGGATACTATCCCTTTCTGTACCCTTCCCAATTCGTCCTAGGGATGGTTGGCCTTGACTCTCTAGAACTCAGGCGTAAAAAGCTCCTCATAGCGCATTACCATTCTCTGTTCTGGGGTAGGGTCGACAATCCCAGTGTGTTGGGCCGCGTAGGGCTGGCTGTTCCTCTGCCCAGTTTTTGCCCATTGGGGGAAGATTCGGTTTCGGGTGGTGCACGTCCTGCTCGAAGGCGTAGACGCCTACTGGCAGCCTCTGTCACGCGTACTGTGCGTGCTGCGAATGCGCCGTCCGCCCGGGCCGTCTCGCTAATAAATGAGGTATTAATGCAGGTCCAGGATGCCGACATATTTGCTGACCGGTTAGGTGTTTTTTTAAAAGCTGTCATGCCGGTACTTGATTCTGCGTAGTTGTACTTGTATTGTTATTTTTGTCCTGACTTATAACGTATAAATTTGGTACCTGATATTATTTAATACTTAGTGATTCTTGATAATTTTATTGACATTTTTTATTTTGATATTTTTTTAAATGTATAATTGTATATCTCCTGCATGTTATTTATAATTGTTTAGCTCTTAGTCTTTTATTGTATACCGTGTAAGCGTTTTGGTGAAACACTGTTAGCTTATATGTGAGAAATAAATGAAATGAAATGAAATAGAAAACATCCATGACTCAGGAACAAATATCTGTGCTCATCACAAAAATAAATGCCCTTACCGGGATTCGAACCCGGGACCGCGGCGTAGCAGGCAGGGTCACTACCGACTGCGCCAGACCGGTCGTCAAAAATTTAAAAATTACAAATTTTCTATTTATTATAATAATATTATTTTCGCCGTAATATACCTACTATTATTATTGTTTCAGGTGACAGCATTCACTTGTTTCATGTGTTTCCTCATGGGGTTGCCCATGTGCTTCAGCGGAGGCGTCTACATGCTTACCCTGCTCGATTGGAACACCGCTTCTTGGGCCATCTTACTTATAGGAATGGCACAGGTACACACTGTGCTGTATTTTATACTTATACGATAGGTCCACGACTGGGTGTTATATTTATACTGATAAAATGATAGAAATCATTTAGGATTCAAAATTATTATTTAAAGGTCAATTTTAGCAGGCAGCTTAAGGCATCAAGTTAAAATTTGTATGAAATCACTTTACAGTCTTATGGATAAAATGCTACTTTCTTATCCGTTTTTGAATATGTAGGTAATTAAGAGAGCTTTTACTAGTAAAGTTGGTGTGCTTTTGCTCACCCTAAAATTGTGTAGGAGTTACATGATTTTATGGAATATAATATGTTACTATTATTATGTATGTAAATACCTATAAATAATTTGACTGGAAATCCGTTAAAACGTAATGGCATTCATAATTTAACAGATATTCAAAGCTTGTGTTATAATGAATAATATGCAAAATTCTTGGTTTAATTTAAATAAAACCAATGCAAAATGCTTATACAATTCAGTTGTATTAAAAAAAGAGGTAATAAAAATACAACAACTGAATATTGGCTACACTGATTTGAGTTTATCGGAACGTGAAAACAAGATTTGTTAAGTTTGATCACAGAGTTATACTAGTTTTTACGAATGCGACTGCTATATTTTGACCTTTCAACCCAGAGGGTAAACTAGGCCTATTAGGGTTAGTCCGGCTTCCTCACGATGTTTTCCTTCACTATCTAGTGATATTTCGTAAATAAATGCTAAAAACCTCATTGGTACGAGCCAGGGTTTGAACCCGCAACCTCCGAATTGAAAGTCGCACGCTCCTATCGCTAAGCCACAAGCGCTTCCTTGTGGCTTTTAATAAAAAGGATATTTATTCTTGTCAAGTGCGTAAAAAAGGAAGTGTGTCGTACGACGTTTTTCAGTACATATGAGCCTCCGAAGTTTCGACCTGGCATAAAATGAACCACTTCTCGCACTAGTGCGTGAAAAAAACACCATCTGTACTGAAAAAATGTGTTTCATATCTAAACAAAAAGGTTCTTCTAGACATGTAATACCACGTTTCACCTGAAATATAAAGAGGGTTGTGAGACTCAAACTCGTATAATTAAGTGACATAGTATTACTCGACTTCGTATCGCCTACTCATGCGATTATGATATGAGTGGTAATAACTATAGGTATGAGGTTAAGTCAGTCTCTTCTGTGATGAAAAGCCTTATTTTTTACAATTGTTAACATGTTTCGAAATTTTCAGTGCATGTCTGTCTCGTGGAGTTACGGGATCAACCGAGCGATGGATGATCTAGGAACGATGGGTATGAAGATGAACAAATTACAACGGTACTTCTGGAAAGCAGTCTGGACTATCATTTGTCCAATCGGAAGCTTCGTAAGTACACACATCATAAATCATCGTTAGTCTTTAGCTTTTATGATGATGTACCAACAGATGTAGTGCATTACAGTTTTTTTATCGTATTTTCTCGAAAAGTTTGTATTTTTCGTGCTAGTTCCGTCAACGTTATATGAGACTGACTGAAATAGCATGAAATAAACTGAAATAAGTGTCATATACAAAGAAAAAGTGACCAAGGCCTCCAAGTGTTCAAAGCATCCGTCGTTTTAGGCATCCGTCGCGATAACGGAGGACGCTGGTTCGAATCCAGCTTTGAACACTTGGAAGCCTTGGTCACTTTTTCTTTGTATATGACATTTATTTCAGTTTATAGTTAAAATACCTAGTAGTGTGTCGACTAAAAATACAAATTAAATTATTTTCTATGAGAATAAATTAATTTGTTCTAAGAAATAGCATGACATGTTCGTGAGTTTTCGTGTCCATAAGATTGTGTAGCGCTTAGCAAATCAAAAAGTCCAGTTGCGACTGCATAATTATCTGATAGGAGAATCATGTCCGGCGTTTATAAACTTAGATAATCTGGCAGGCAAGAATGGTCGTCTGATAAACTATATAACGTCAGGTCGTCCTTTTCGCACTATTTGTAAGTGCGACAGGGACGCAGCGATGCGATAAAGTTTATCAAACTCGTGGGTTGGGTCAGTTCCGCCTAGTGTGATAAAGGTTCAGCCGGTTCACTTCTGACATGCACGTGTCTGTATGATAATCCAAAACCCGTGTACAGCGATAAGCCACAACAACTCCCTTACTCAGGGCCCTCAGGGTCTTTCTCCAGTACTCGCGGCCTCCAGCCTCCTTATCTTAGGGGGGTAGGATCGATCTGAAATGACAGCACTATCCTTAAAGCGAAGCATTGGTCTTTCGTCAAAATCCGTCGTCATACGACATACAGGAATCGTAATATATCAGAGTTATTGAACCAAATCAATTACTTATATATAAACGTAACGGGAAACAATAGGTACAAAAGGTCATAAAATATTTATCAATCTTGGTGTGTGATTGAAGGCAAATAGGTATGTAGATATATGGTGATAAAAGGAGAATAACTATTCTGATTTCTATTTTTATATTACTTGAGTACAAATAATGGAATATAACAAAACGCATTCGTTTTATAGGGTATTTTGGTTTTATTTAAAGTTTAACCAGGTCCTATCAATAGAACTAAAAAGTAACAGCGATAAAAAACTGACAGATCTGACTTTCAGTTGGCTCCTTAAAACGCTACAGGAGCGAAAATGCTAAAATGGAAAAGAGCCCCCCTTTCAATTTGGGAATTTTAGTTAAATATACTAGAGTTATTAACTGGATTTATCGAAAAAAAAATGTCCATTAAGAACAACTCAGTTAAAAGATATTGCGAAAAAATCTTTGAAATCGAGGTTCCGCTCTCGACTGTTTCCTCCTTCAAAATTCAATCAATCGGAACGAAATTTGATAATCTGAATAAAAATAAAATAATCTCTGTCAGACTGTTTAATTTTTTGGCTAATTGTTACTATCACACCTTTTTACGCCATAATGAAAAAGGCCGTTTTTGGAAAATTTTGATTGGCTCTAGCCATCATTAAAAATAAAAATATCAAAAAAATCAAAACGGTCCGACACAGATATATATAATAATAATCTGTGTTGAAAAATACATTGCTCTATCTTTAAAAACCAGGGAGGAAATAGACGAGAGCGTTTGTATGGAGAATTGACCCCTCCTGTATCGTCTTAAGAGACGGACGGGAAATCTTATCTAGTTATCTCGTAGACAAGATACTTACTGCGTCTGTGTCTACAGCCATTGCAACCGTCGAAAAGGCGGAGAGAGTGAAATTAAAAATATTAATAATAATTATACATTTTTAGATTCCATTAACTCTCAAATAGTCATTACACCCTGGCGGGTGCTGCCTTTGCGTGTGTCCCATGATACGGGAAAGGGCAACATCCGCTCGGTGTACCCCTTACATTTCATTAAAGTGTCAAAAGGGCCTCTACGCGTTGGCTTCGGCCCCGCGTACGCCTCCCAAAGGTCCGGAATACCATTGTTCCGTGATGGGAAACCCATATAACCATAATCGGTCGCCGTTCCTACGCAAATCGTCCTATTTTGTGTACACACAGGTCTTCGGGTGTCAATGCTTAGTCGCAGTACGGTCGACGTTTAGTCGAGGCGACCCAAATGGGGACGATTGGTAACAGGCACAAATGGTCACAGAAGTGACAGAAGTGTGCACTACGCGTGCACACATTGTTACCGTTTGGCGACTACTTTCCCAAAATCATTCGTTCATTTCATTCTTTTCAAATGGCGACTGTCAGAGACGTCAAAGTAAAAGAGAAATAAAATCATTTGACATTAAAATGTAATGGCGTAAGAATTTGTTAAGGATAAATATTGTTTGCATTTGTAATATAATGTGGGCTAATTACCATGGCCAATTAAATTGCTCGAGTGATTTCATAAAATAAGTCTAAATTTATCAACGCGCCATCAATTTACCTCAGTTTAACCAGTAATAATATTATTGACTACTCGGTGTTTGCGTAGTTTTGTGAAGTTTTAGTGCAGCTCCGGTGCATATACTATACTGAAATAATAAAAATAATGCCTAGAAAACCAATAAAGTTGTTAAAATATGGATTAACACTGGGTAATATTCCATGTAAAAAACAGTCGCCAAACGGTCACCAAACGGTCAACAAACGGTCGCAAAATGGTCGCAGTGTACACGCGTGACCGAAAGCAGTGAATATTTATTGGATTTACAAAATGGCTTCTTGTATTCATTTTTTCCAGGTATCCTCAAACTTTATAAACAATTAAATATGCCGTCGTACTCAGTTGTCCTCACTAAAGAAGATTAAAAAAAAATTGTAACGTGCGTACCGAGCTGCTGGGTTGTAAAGGATCGGGGATCATATTATTATGGTCTTCTATAGAGCAACTAGTATTTTGCGGCATTTCACAATTGACACTTGTTGAAGTAGTCGTCATTAATATTACTATCAACATTAATTTCAGCGATCTGTACTTCTTTTGTCAAGATTTTTGTAGAGATAAGTGTCCACAAATTTGTAATGTTAAAGAGACATAAATAAAACGTAGTAGAGTAAATAATGTGTTTTTTTTGTAACCCAAACAAAATACTTGTAGATACGAGTGCGGAAAAGAGGAAAATCGATACGAGTAGCGATAAATTAATACACGAACGAAGGGAGTGTTTTAAATCGACACGAGTTGTGAATGTCCTTTTCGCACGAGTATCGTACGACGATTTTCAGTACCTAAATCTAAGCTAAGAGTTTCGACCAGACAAGAAATGAATCATTGCTTGATTTGCTCGCACTACTGCGTTAAAAAAAAGCAACATCTGTACTGAAAAAAACTCATTGCGCAACAGAAATTATATTAATATCACAGTAAATACTCTATTTCATTTGATACCTACTTTTATTGTGTAAAGCAACACTACACATCATATTTTTATCAATAAGAATTAAAAATTATATATTTAATACATTAAGTAACTATAAAGTGCTTATCTATTTGTATAATCATTCTGCACTTTTCTTAACTTTCCCACATTTCTATAAAATGTCGAAGAGTGCTTAAATGGTCGTCGTTGTTTATTATTATTTAATTCGCTCATATTTAAATGATTCAAAGCAACCAGTTCACAACTTCACAAGACAGTTTGAGAAACCTTCGTATTTCAGATTGTCATTTGCGGTTACAGTGGTTTAGGAGCAGTTCGGTAATCAGACCTACACATGTGTGTACAAATTCTGTCAATGTCACTGTCAGAAACCGTTCTGACAGTGACAATGACAGCTACAAATTCGTCCACATGTTGTTACCGTTATGTGTGCATACGTCGACTAATAAAGTGTCATTAAAAATCGTTCTGACAGTGACATTGACAGCCACAGATTCGTACACATTTTGTTACCGTAACAAGTGCACACGGCGACTACATTTTGTTATTGTATCAATACGGTCGCATTGTTTGCACGACGTTACCACGCGTTATGTCACATTTGACAGTTACCTAGTTACTGATTTGAAGATTTTGCGACCGAAATGGTTGTATGGGAAGACATACAAATTATACATTTTATTAGATTAATTTTATTAAATGCAAATATTTTTACAACCGATAAGTTATTATATACCGTGGAGTTCCCCTGCTAGGTCTTCTAAATATATTTACCTACAAATTAAGCACGCCCAGTTTTAGTGTAACAATAATGAGCACTGATATCGCATAATGTCACTGATAAAAAGATAAATCCATTTTTAAGTTGACTACAGTTATATTTGCTTAGTGACAAACTTCAAGAACGATTTACTTTGATAAGTATGAATTACCATTGTAATTTAGATTTATAATTAAGATATTATGAACGATATGTAAAATTTTATCATTACCTATGAACATGATAAAGATTACCACAATTTCATCACAATTACATCTGATGAAATATTTAAGGTAGTAACTGAACTTTTGCTTGTACCTTCAAATAAAACTGTAGACAGATAATAAAATTATTATCATGTTATCAATTCCCGCTATATTAAGACTGTCTGGAAGATACCGCTTTTTAGCGATAAGACCGCCTATTGTTTACCTTTTTTCTGTTGCTATTTTCGGGTGGTAATCGTATATTTATTGTTTGCTTACATTATACAGGAGGTACATTATATTTTGTCAGCCATGTATTTTATTGAGGAGTGCAATAAAAAGTAGTTGGACTTTACCTAATTATAAAAATAGATTTCTTGATATTCATAATATAGACTTTGCACATTAAATTATAAAAAAAAAACATTATTTAATTTATTTACAGCACCTAAGTGAGTGGGAATATGTTCATTATTACTTATTATAAACAGTCAATTTATTTACCAATAGCCTGCTGCAAATCTGGCTGTATGATTGGCTTTCTTGACTAGTCGGTACATCCCTGATAAACATTCACTTGCCCCACTCATTTGGGGTCGGCGCAGCATGTCTTCCTCTTCCATACATCTCTATCAGCTCTTAAAAGCTAGCATGGCAAAATCAGCAAATACAAAAAAAAATCATAATTTGTTGCTAATTAGGGGCAAATGTCGATTTTTTTACTCTTACCGATTTCGGTTTATTATTTACGTTTACAATTTCAGGCTATGATACCTGCCACGTCATTGTAAATCTAGCATTGTTTACGATTTCTCGAAATAGGTAAGACCAAAAAAAAATCGATTGTTTGGCAACTAATTAGCGACAATGTATATTTATAGCAACAAATCATGTGCAATTTGTGTTCAGTGATTTTACCTTGCTAGATTTTTAGCGCTCTCTGTCGCCTGTAATCATATAATTTAGTTTGCTTTCGTTTCATATCATCTTCACACAGCAAATCCACCTTTTCGTCAGTTAGGGATACTGACGAAAAGGTGATTAATTATTATAATAAAATTATTTGAATCAAAGTTAAATTATAGTTAAATTGATGTCATCGGCATGAAAGTTACAGGCCCTGCTAATAACTAACAATATCCTTGCAGGGCATTTTAGTGTTCATCCTGTCGGATTGGACTCCGCCTCGGTACGAGAACTATGTGTTCCCGTTCTTCGCTGACTTTCTCGGCTGGCTCGTGGGCTGCTCCACGCTCATGTTCTTCCCGGTCGGGGTTGGCTGGGCTCTCTACAAAGGCTATGTAAGTGGATCTTCGCGCGGCGGTCGATCTCAAACAGTCTAGAACGCAAAATGTGGTCATTTTGCGTATTAAACCATTTACAATGATTGACACTAGTCATTTAGCGTTCTAGACTGCGAATAACCCGATCTTCGTTCTAGTTTACATCATAGAATAGCCTAAATACCCCATCGTTATTTTCATTTTTCTCCTTTCTATATCGCTCTTAAGCGATAAGACCGCCTGTTGTTGACCTCTGTTTAATTTGTTTTGTTTCTTGTGCATTACTTGTAAACCATGTGAGGTGTGCAATAAAGAGTATTGTATTGTAATATACAGAGTGATTTCGTAAGTACTCGCCATACTCTCTAAAAACTTTTACTATAGGACCAATGCTAAAATCACGAAAATAAATTTGACCGCGACATCTATCACGTCAGTGGAAATGTATGAAAATGCGATTTTTTTTCATAATTTCAGCATTGGTGTGATTTTGTTTATGCTGTTAACGAACGTAGACACATAATGTCTGGTTGAGGTAACTGGTGACCGAAGAGCTGGCGACTTCCTCGCACAACGTATCAGCATTGCGATACAGCGAGGAAATGTCGCCAGTATCCTTGGTACAATGCCTCAAGGGCCTATTTTAGACATTAGCTAGCTTTTAAGTTTAGTCTTAGTTTCTTATATAATTATGTAAATATGTTCATGTAAATAAAGAGAATTAAAAAAATGTAAGCTTCACATAACAAAAGTATGAAATGTTGAAAATGGGAAATCTTAAACATAACACTGAGCATTATTTGGCGCCAGCACCATTCCATATCATATTCTAGAAATGTTTATTCTTCTTACTTAGGATCATGTTGTGGTAAGAATTAATTAAATGACACTTGGTTTTACCCAGTATGTAAAGACGTAGAATAGAAATTAAAGACATGTGAATACTATGTTTACATCACCAACAAATTATATTCATGGAGACGTTAACTGAAGATTGATCTAATATTATAAGTACAAAAACATATTCAGATGAAAACGAACTTGAATGTACCTTTTTTAGGGTTCCGTAGTCAACTAGGAACCCTTATAGTTTCGCCATGTCTGTCTGTCCGTCCGTCCGTCCGTCCGTCCGTCCGTCCGTCCGTCCGTCCGTCCGTCCGCGGATAATCTCAGTAACCGTAAGCACTAGAAAGCTGAAATTTTGTACCAATATGTATATTAATCACGCCAACAAAGTGCAAAAATAAAAAATGGAAAAAAATGTTTTATTAGGGTACCCCCCCTACATGTAAAGTGGGGGCTGATATTTTTTTACATTCCAACCCCAACGTGTGATATATTGTTGGATAGGTATTTAAAAATGAATAAGGGTTTACTAAGATCGTTTTTTGATAATATTAATATTTTCGGAAATAATCGCTTCTAAAGGAAAAAAAAATGCGTCCCCCCCCCTCTAACTTTTGAACCATATGATTAAAAAATATGAAAAAAATCACAAAAGTAGAACTTTATAAAGACTTTCTAGGAAAATTGTTTTGAACTTGATAGGTTCAGTAGTTTTTGAGAAAAATACGAAAAACTACGGAACCCTACACTGAGCGTGGCCCGACACGCTCTTGGCCGGTTTTTAGTTATTCAAAAGGCAAGCGACATTATTTTCCATATCAATTTCGTTTTATCAACAAAAAGACGTTACCAATTTTACCTTGATTTGAATTAAAGTCATTTCACTACGTGAGTAGGAAGTACACCTTAAGTTTTATCAAAGACATATGTAACTCCGTTGGTATAGACGGATAAGGTCCAAGAAAAAAACTTACCTCAAAGCCATAGAGAAAAAGGTACGGTGGCCTAGATGGCGTTACATCTTTGGGGAACGCTCGGCTAGATGGTGCTAACATTAATATTTGACATTTTAACACATATCAAACTAACAATATGGGCCAAATTGTCAAAACTGAGGTTCAAAAGTTTTAAGCTTGTGTCGAGAGATGGCAGTCTGTGCACTGTGATTATACATTTTACTTTGACAGTAACTCTCTATAATACTCGATCCTCTTTGGTTTTATCAACATTTATTACTAATTATAATGTTATGTTACCTTTGGAGCAATAATAGAATTGCCTTTCATTTTCCAGCGTGGGATGGAGCTGTTCACCCCCACCCCTACCTGGAAGCCAGCTGTCAGAACCGCAGCCCCCGCCGACTCGACGGACACGCTCAACGAGAGTGGCATCGACAATGCTGCCTTCAGTTCCTAGGCTCCTGGATTTGACAGAATACTAGCTCAATGTTATCGACGCGCGTACACAATTGCATTTCATGTCTATAAATGTAATTGTTGGTTAATGTAAAGATCTTGTATAGGCTAAAAATGAATTGATCATTATTTTTGTCTACATAAGGAAAAGGAAAGAGAAAGATAGACAGAAGAAAATAAAGAAGATTTGATAAGTTTTCATGTTTTATTTATATTAAAATATGTGTATTATAGCTCTTATGGTACGATTTAGATTTTCTTTTTCTATTTTCAGTAGCATTTTTACATGGCATATTATTTAATTAAAAAGCAATTATCTAGAAACCGTGGTGCAAGTTAATTGATAAAATGTTGATATACTTATTCGTTACACAGGGTGTTTCAATGAACGTAATACAAAACATGATTTTCAAACCCGTCTTCCTATTGCTAAAACACTAAGTTAGGTAGGTCGCGTGTTGTTAAACTAGATAATAATCATTAATATCATTGTTTTCCTAAATCCTGTTATTCTGGTCACAACATGGTTACCCTACCTAGGGTGAGCATCAGAATGGCGGGTGTACATCAAGCAATCCTGGTGTGGTATACGTCAGGAGTTAGTGCTAGCAATGTGCCAAATGTGCGCCAAAATTCGAGCAATGTGCTCTTTGAACTCCAGAGATATTTAAGAAACTAATGACACCCGCCATTCTGACGTCAGGTTGGCGGGTGTACTTTCAGTTCTAGCTAATAGCTGCCTACTCAAGAGTGAAAGTACTGCCTGAGGTTAGTGCTCGCAATGTGCTTCCACATGTATGAAACACAAACTAATTCAGAGAACCGTTGAAGAGTAATATGGGATTGAATAAATATATCTATGAGTATCACTTTTTTGTGAAAAGCGCCTGCATGTTAATGCTGCATTGCAGGCAATGAACATTGCTATTTTATTTCAGCAGGCGTTATAGATATATTTATTCAATCCCATATTACTCTTCAACGGCTCTATGAATTAGTGTGTGTTTCATACATGTGGAAGCACATTGCGAGCACTAACCTTAGGCAGTACTTTCACCCTCGAGTAAGGAGCCATTAGCTAGAACTGGAAGTGCACCCGCCAACCTGACGTCAGAATGGCGGGTGTCATTAATTTCTTAAATATCTCTGGAGTTCAAAGAGCACATTGCTCGAATTTTAGCGCACATTTGGCACATTGCTAGCACTAACTCCTGACGTATACCACACCAGGATTGCTTGATGTACACCCGCCATTCTGACGCTCACTACCTAGGTTGTTAAAAGAAAATAGTTCGAACCTAGTCTTGTAGTATAAATTCACTTTTTTGCTTGTCTAGACTGACATTTTATGAATAAAATGCATTCTGGCATGTTACCTGTCACAATAATCAACACCTTGATAACTGATAAGAGCCTACAACTGACGTATAGCAAGGCATGCCATGACGTCACAATGAGTGACCACACTTCGAGAATAGGATTTATTTATTTTGTTAGAAAATTAGCAAAATTTTATTACGTAGAATTTTAAGACCTGAATAAATGTCACTATTTAGAGAACGAAATATTAAAAAAAACTGTACCCAATAGAAACATTTGTCAGTCAAAGTCTTTGACTGTCTCAAAGTCCACACAAGCCAACAATGTCGTCTTTCTGTGGCCTCGTTAACGCTGCAAACTTTTCACACGGTGTACGAAAAAACTTTTCGGCCGTGCCGGCATGGATAACTTTTCCGTCAGTTAAAGACTTTTTTGACACCCATTTTTCACATAACTTTGCCTTTGGTATATGAATAAAACTCAAGTGAACAAGTTTACTCTGCGGTTACTGTAATTCCAAATGCAGTAAACATGGAAATATAACTACAAGAACATTTTTTACAACTTAGCTCGTTCTGCGGGCCTAGCCAATGACAACCGCTAGCGCTATTTACAGCGAAACACTTGGTTTCTCTCTAGCACTTTACCGTAGGTATCGTAGTAAAAAAAAAAGTGCGTTGAACTTTGTTCTGACCGTAAGCAATTACATCTTGGCACGCATTCTTGTAATAAAATCCACGTATCGATTTGTAAGCTCCTACACAAACGATGTTTTATTGCAAAAAAAAATACAAAGCAGTTTCTAGACTTGTACACGAACGTCCAGAATTCCATTTCACGCACGACTCACACTTCTCACTCGAGATTAGGTGAGTCCGATGGCGCCAATTGTCATCGGAAGCGACGCACGTGACCGTCCTACTGTGAACTCTGTGTGAACAGTGAACTGTTTTACAGCGAAACAGGATCACAAGTTTGTATAGCTTCGTTATGTTGGAGTTGCAGGAGATTATGCTAGGTATGATGGCAGGTTGGTTACATTTTTCGAATGTAAGAAACCCTTGGCGTCCAATGACTGGATATATGAACGACATTCGATAGATTTTGGGTTAGTCCTGGTAAGGTTATTATGGCAATATGACAACACCGCTTTCCTATGAAACCACAGCTTTAGGTAAGCATGAAGGTACGAGTATAAGTAGACAGGACAAATCAAATTGAACATAGCCATGGTTAATTTATTCCGTCTAAACTGTTATAAGTATACTTACTGTAAGTAATTCGTTGAGAACTGCATTATTGCAACGTCCTGTTCATAATTTTTTCCACATATTCAAGTAATTATTTTATGTGTCTCAACCTACTGTTGTCAAAGCCACTGCAGCACGGAGCCGCGGACCGTGGATTGCCTTTGTTTTACAACCGGGAAACTCGAATCACGGCAAATTTCCGCTCACAGTCAGTGCGGGATGTCTGGACTTGAACTTAATGCAGAACGTAAAATAAAGAAAGTAACTGAGGATATTACTACTACTATGTTGCTGTTAAAACTAGGTACCTATTATAGATCTCTATCCGGTGGTCACTTTGGTAAGAATAAAGTCATATTTTTTAAATAATAAACTTTTATTAATAATAACACTTAAATAAAAATTTGGTACAATAAATATTATAAACTAGGCATTAAAAAAAATAATACTAAAACTAAAAATCTAAGTCAAAAGAGGGCCCCTGAGGCATAGTGCCCAAGATGCTGGCAGCATTTCCTCGCTGAATCGCAATACTTATACGTTGAGCGAGGAAGCTGCCAGCTCTTTTGTCCCCCGTAGTCTCAGTCAGCCGCTTCGCCAAGTCATATTAATTTTAAAATCAACAGTCTGCTAGGTCTTGAATTATTCGGTCAATTGTATAACCAAAATGATATAATAATCATACATCGGGGTTTTGGGAGCGGGAATGAATTCGTGTATTTGTAACTTTGTTTATAGTAATGTAAGATTACATAATTTAAGCATTATTTGGAAAAGATTTCAATAAATAAATAATTGAATAATCATTGTTGAAATATAAATTCATAAAAAGTAAAGTGATTAATTATGATTAACATTGGTAAGATTGAAGGTGGTTGAGAAAATGGCATGGCGGTTATAAAATAACGGGCATTCGGTGACAGAGGGGGACGGAGGAAGGTTGTTTGTATCGTGGATTGTCGTTGAGAGTTAATTGGATTGCAATATTGTGCAAAATAAATATGAATTTGATACTGGAGAAGGATTTTTATTATAGTAATTTGAATTACTGAAATATGTATTTAACTATGTAACTGGCTCCAAATGTACCTAGAAATGTTAAAAAAATGTTTATCTTTTATCGTTTTCACCATTTTTGGACTAGTGTAAATCATTCCCGCTCCCAAAACCCCGAAATAATTGAAAAGATAACAAAAACCAATAAAAGTTTGGTTCGGTTGTCACACTTCTCACCTAACAGTTGATTACAAATGCCTAATGTTGACAGACTTTTGTTTTGCTTAATGTTGACAGATCTGAAACATCAAACAGAAAACTTCAGTTTGAGCTTATCGAATAAAGCCCCTGTGTTACTGTTCAAAGAGAATAGAGTATTGGCAACATGCATGAAATTGTCCCGTTGATTGTCACAAATACGCGTAACTATAGCCAAAGAGGATCGAGTATTATAGAGAGTTACTGTCGAAGTAAAATATGTAATCACAGTGCATAGACTGCCATCTCTTGACACAGCCTTAAAACTTGTCTATACGGAGTTATATATGTCTTTGCTATAGCTTATGGAATACCAAACAGGAATGCGACCGGCGGCTGTCAAAACTGATTTGACTTCATAAGATTTAACATTTAACATCAGACAAGCCTACAAAATGAGAGCTGCATTTAGAAAGTAGAGAATAAGTCAAAGGAAATGTCGTTACAGTGTATTTCCTGCCATCTCTCGACTTACGATTAAAACTATTAGATCCTCCATTTTGACCTTTCGACCCATTCTTTAACTAATGTGTGTTTAAATTCTTAAATAACAATTAGTTTCGAAATCTAACCGAGTGTCAAAACTATCAATCAAACGTATAATTTTCTCGTTGAAGCCGAGGTAGGTTTTTGTCTTATACTTTATTTGGGCTTATACTTTACTGAGCTGTAGGTAGCAGTAAGATTCCAAGATATTATTTACTAAATACTATTATCTAGCCCGTTGAAAACAAAAGTTCATACTAGTAGTTTAACACCACAGTCAAGTCAGAATAAAAGAACACACGATAGAACGTACCTACACAAAGAAATGCTCTGAACTCCTAAATTACTGTAGATAAGATTCGGCGGAATATCTACGAGAGCATTATTCAGCGGAGGTTGCACCGGGCCGACTTTAATTTTTAATCTTCAGTTAGCGGCGCAGTTTGGGCGTGATTCCAAGGTTTTGGTTCTGCATGTTAAGCAAGCGGTTTTCATTCAGAAACATTTCGGCACCAGATTTTTAAATTCTTCGATATTAGAAACGCCACAAACTACTATGGGAGAAAGCTTTTCAATTTTGTGGTTCAGTCAGCAATTTTATTAACATTTATAAGGTCGCGTGCGTTACATCTTCAACGTGAGTGTCCCTTTACCTTCCTATAGTTGTTTTGCGTAAATCACAAGACCCCTTTGACTATCCTGGTTATACGTGGCGCCCAACGTGGGGCTACATGTGTGGACTCGCGTTGGGGGCCTATCTCAATATAATTAGGAATGGTTAGTGTAGGCACAGATCACATATCTAAAGGTACTATACAGGTTTGGATGTAACTCTTTGTTGTAACACCCATTGAATAAAATGAAAACATTATATAATATGGATATTATTAATGTATTATTATTACCAAAACCAGGGTACGTAGCCGAATGGCGCAAACGCTCACGAAACGAAACGCTCGTAGATATCTATCTCTATCGCTCTTGCGGATTGGCGCGACAGAGCCAGACTACCTTTCGCAGCGTTTCGTTTTCGTTTTGCGTCGTAGAAATGCCATTCGGCTACGGAGCCTGGATTTTTGAAACGAGTGACGATAAACTAAAACACGACCGTAGGGAAGCGATACGAGTTTTGCGAATTATTTCTTCATACCTGGCGCAGTCAGTAGTGACCCTGCCTGCTGCGCCGCGGTCCCGGGTTCGAATCCCGGTAAGGGCATTTATTTGTGTGATGAGCACAGATATTTGTTCCTGAGTCATGGATGTTTTCTATGTATATAAGTATTTATATATTATATATATCGTTGTCTGAGTACCCACAACACAAGCCTTCTTGAGCTTACCGTGGGGCTCAGTCAATCTGTGTAAGAATGTCCTATAATATTTATTTATTTATTTATTTATACCTGTATCGTACGTTTTAAAGATTAATCTCTTTAAAGTTTCAAAATAGGACTACCTACTTTGTTTACTAATGCGAAAAAAAGCGCCAGAATTATAATGAAAATATTTGTTTAACGAATAAAAAGCTTGACACTGGAACAATCTCGGCTTATTCGGAGAAAAAAGAAGCAGTTGACATCGCTGGCATTACGACGCTTATTCATTTTAACAATCTCATAATTCCATTGCATTTTCCGTCGCCATAAATATTGCAATAGGATCGCTATGATTAATCTCTCACCATACAATACATAATAGTAAAAGTCAAGAAGCCTTACTCCTTTAAGAGGATACGGTAGCGAAAATGCTAAAATGGAAAGGAGCCCCCCTTTCAACTTGGGAATTTTAGTTAAATATACAAGTGTTATTAACTAGATTTATCGAAAAAAAAATGTCCATTAAGAACAACTCAGTCAAAAGATATTTCAAAAAAATCTTTAAAATCGAGGTTCCGCTCTCGACTCTTTCCTCCTTCAAAACTTAATCAATCGGAACGAAATTTGAGAATCTGAATAACAATGAAATAGTCTATGTCGGATCGTTTAGCTTTTTTGGTTTATTGTTACCAATCTTGAGTATCACACCTTTTTTTGCGCCACAATGAAAAAGGCCGTTTTTGGAAATTTTTGATTGGCTCTAGAGTCTTTAAAAAGCAGAATATCAAAAAAATCAAAACGGTCCGACACAGATAAAAATAATAACAATCTGTGTTGAAAAAATCATTGCTCTATCTTCAAAAACCAGGGAGGAAATAGTCAAAAGCGTTTGTGTGGAGAATTGACCCCTACCGTATCGTCTTTATATTCGCAAAATGCCGCCATTCTAAATTCTTACCTACATTAACAAACGGACCGCACCCGAGCAGCCGACATTGAATTCTACTGCGCCGCTCGTAGGTCGTCGCCATTGAATGGGCCGCAAACTCGCGGCCCCCGGCATTTACTTGTGGCGCGGCGATAGAATCGCGGAGTGACTATATACCCTATAGATAACAGTGGTCTTATATCCTGTGGGCAGGACAAAATATAGGCATACACAGTCCTCGACAGTGACCACGTAGGCGCTACTTTCGATCATAAAAGTCATTCTCAATAAATGTGACGGTTTAGTGTCATCTATTGGGCATTAGCCTGTCAAGCTCTGGTACTTTTACTTTGTATGAAATAAAAATAAATAAATAAATCTTAAACCCCCATATTGATGTCTGTTTCCATAAAATAATTGTTTTTCTTCGCATGCATTGTGAAATATAGTGTATGGCACATAATATTATTGTTTAATAAATAGTTGATGAATCATATCCGTAGGTAAAATGCTGTATTTATCAATTTTATTATAATTATCCAAAAAAATCCTTACTGATGTAATTTGCATGCAAAAATTGGTAAAAAAGATTTATCTACTATCGCTGATGGATCTTCAGATTATTTGAATAGTAACTGAGCGATTAAAATCAATTTCCCAATGTTATTCAATTCCATTACACAATTAATCAATGATGTGTATCTGTGTCACTGATACGGACTGCGGTGGACCAGTGGACTTTGCCGCTTTTGCTTTGGTGAATTTTATCTATTTAAATTTGTAATGTACTAGCTTTTGCCTTTGGCTTCGCTCACGTTAATTTTGAAAATTGTGAAATAGTCCCTACAAACTTCCACCCCTCATTTTAGGGAAGAGGTCAATCAATCCAGTCAAAATGAATCTCCTCTCAAACATAATGTTTAGTCTAAGTAAAATATCAACGTCAACACAAATGTGGTGATTTCTCTTTAGCCTTCTAAAAACGTGTCTCCTAATTTCAGCCTCCCAACGAGCCAGCAACATTTTATTATTCGATGATAATTATTACTTACCTATGTTTAAACTAACTTTATCCCGCGGCTTCGCTCGCGTTAAATTCGAAAATTGCGGAATACTCTATACAAACTTCCAACCCCCATTTTGGGGAAGTGGGGTGTTAGAAAGAGAAGTAGCTTATGTCACTTCTATCCCTTTAACTATCTCCACTTAATAAATCACGTCAATTCGTCGCTCTGTTTTGCCATGAAAGACAAACAAACAGACACACACACTTTCCCATTTATAATATTAATATGGATAAACAATCAATCACAATGTGCCATTTTTGGTTGTTCACAGCAATTGAGCCATATTTGGATAGTTCAGAAACAAACTAGGGCCACAAAGCTTAGCTATCCTGTTGTGCTTTCGTGTAGCGGGGCAGAGATAAATGGGCGTCATGTTGATACTCGTTCCAGGGGCGAGTGATAAGCAAAATAAATGAGATATCTCCGTCCGTGCCGTCGATACTGCTGACAATGAATTTTGACTACATCTGGGGGTGTCTCCCGCTGTCCGTTGATAAAACGCTGCATTGTGGGGGAGGTTATGCAAAAAAGCTTTTGAGGAATAGCTACATTTTGATACCGCTCGACTCTAAAATAAAGTAATCTTGTTTTGAGTACTACCATACCACAAAATAATGTGCATTTTTTTTTTCTTAGCGTCGTCCCAGCATTTTCGCCACGGCTCATGAGAGTCTGGAGTCCGCATTGACTACTTATCCCAGGATTTGGCGTAAACACAATTTTTTACGAAATGACTGCCATCAGATTTTCCAACTCAGAGGGTAAACAAGGCAACAGTCCGGTTTCCTCTCGATGTTTACCTTCACCGAAAAGCGACTGGCAAAATATCAAACGACATTTCATACATTAACTCCGAAAACTCCATAAAGCCGGAATTCGATCCCTCGATCTTTAGCTTGAAAGTAGCACGTTAGCACCTTAGGCCACCAGCACACATGCACAAATTTGATATACCTTCATTGTAGAAAAAGACAACAACACCTTCATCATACAACTCCCTTTAGCATATTTACAAAATATATGTCTATTCGAAACTTTCAGAAACAGAGATGTAAAAATACAGACTTTTGGGCTTGGTTGTTGTAATCAAGCTTCCATCTGTAAAAGCTGTTTTTATCTCTTGGCTTTATAAGATAAATGCCAGATTATACACTGCTTTGAAATAAAAACAGTGTCACCGTCTTGTTGTTGTGTTATAACGCTTCTCTGTATTTCATATTTGGTTCTTTTTCATCTTCTCTTCACACCGTGTTGTAATAAAATAATAACATACGAAAACAGAAGCGACTAAAAATTCCCTTTTACCCCTTGGCCACTTTCTCATTCCTTGTGCTCAAACGTATTCAATAAAGAAAATATTCAATACTAGCTTTTTCCCGCGGCTTCGCTCGCGTTAGAAAGAGACAAAAAGTAGCCTATGTCATTCTCCATCCCTTCAATATCTCCACTTAAAAAATCACGTCAATTCGTCGCACCGTTTTGGCGTGAAAGACGGACAAACAAAGACACACACACTTTCCCATTTATAATATTAGTATGTTTAGCAAATCGTACATGTATTTTATAACGTTTTACATTAGCTACGTATGACTCTTCATAGGTTCGAATTAAACTTAATTAAGTTGTATTTAATTTACTTTTCGCGTTATTGCCGCAAAGTACCATCATTTATGTTCCTAATGTACCTAAAACTATTGTCAATACTGAAATCTTGTCTTATGAAACGAGGAATGATTAAAATAAGACGTTAAAAATTAACCAAGACGACATTCACTCCTAATTATCAAATATTCAAATTTTAAATTGCTGTAAAGTTTGCTATACCTACTCGTTACCAAATAGCTGTAGGTAAAGCCAAACTGTAAGGCATTTGTACCGAGACAGTAACAAGATCGATTTGCAGCGCAAATAAGTTCACTATAGAGAGACGGTCCAGACTCCAGACGTCAAGTCTCGAATTTGCATTCCAAATTCTGCAATTGACGTGCTTCGGACTTTTGGGGCGACTGTTTCACGGTGTTGTAATGTTTATGCATGCGTGTGCAAAATGATAAAGCTAGAGTATGAGCTATACAGTGAACCAATTGGAACCCTAGACCACTCTACATCCATGTCAAAATGACAAGCAGTAAGAGATGATTTATTAAGGTCACTATGACATAGTTCTACAGTGGCCTAGGGTTCCAATTGGTTGACTGTACATCAAAGAGTCATAACGACTCTTCTCTTTCTTCACTGACTCTGTAAGTAATGTTGGGCAACGTTGCATCGAGTGTCAAATTCAGTGGATTTGGATCTAAATAGAAGATTGTTATTTTGATGGAGGTAACTATAGGTTGTAAACAGACTCTGACTCAGAATTAAGTGAGTGGTAAAAGGTTCTGAGGTCTATCATATGTAAAGAAAAACGTATAGGAAGAATAGAGAGCTGGCTTCCAATATGATTGGCGAGATCAAAGCGGACCCTAATCTCACAAGCCCTGGCAAAATGCCTGGATAACGCAAGGAAAAAGAGGAAGCCTGCTCTACTAATTCGTCATGTATGAATACAGCGATAAAACTACCTGTTGCTACCTATATGTTTAATTGTTTAATGTATTTCTATTATTTGTAAATCTGTGATAATACTTACTTACTTACTAGCGACCATGGGTTCTTCTAGAGTGATGAAAAAGTAAAACCTACCTAACTGCATTTAGTTCTGGTGTCACATGACATTTCCTTTAATTATTATTATTAGTTTTGTCGTTAAAACTGACTGGTTTCTGTCGTAACCGACAACCCACATTGTTCCATACAAAATTCGTTCGCATACCAATTCTCCGCATATTCCGGTCAGTGTGACGGGCGGCCCATGTTACAAGAAAGGGACTATAAATTTCTGTACCTTACAATAGTTACAGAGATTGCACCTGGGAACTGTCTTAGTCTAAACTTGGACTCGAGATAAATCCACTGAAGTTTACCGCCCTCGGCGTCGGGACAAATTGAGTTATCAACTTACTTGCCATGCTTGCCCATTTTTCTTATTTTATAGATTTTTTAATGTCCTTAATGGAACATGAAACATGAACATTTTCAAAATTTGATTTTACTTTTATTTTTTACCTAGAGTTTATCTTCGGCCACAACTTAAACAT
This sequence comes from Leguminivora glycinivorella, assembly GCF_023078275.1. Taxonomy (NCBI): domain Eukaryota; kingdom Metazoa; phylum Arthropoda; class Insecta; order Lepidoptera; family Tortricidae; genus Leguminivora; species Leguminivora glycinivorella. The sequence continues at coordinate 18,240,272 of NC_062973.1, forward strand.
TATTAGTAGCTGGCGTCACTGTTTGATTTAATATCAATAAAATTCCATGGCATTTGACATATTTTCAAAATTACACTATAAAAGTAGTTTCCTTATCATATATCAGTTCTTTTTTATTTATACCTATTTCCTATTTATTTAATGTAACCCAAATCATGAACCACCAACCTATTCATTTCAAACTTTTACTCAAAGATAATATACTGTACAACGCCACTACCTGCTAGTTTTATTGAAAACTTATGTCGCATCTACTAGCAATATGGCAGAGGACCCAACCCATTTCCCGCTTGACATTATCAGAGTTTAAACACGCAATAAATACATTATCTACGCGAAAACGTCACGCGCAAAAAACCCGAAGGGTTTTGGGTTCGTAATTCAATAAGAAACCGGGCCCCAGCGGGGCCGATAACCCACGATGCCATGCCGAACAAATTGATGAGATTTATCGACGAGATTCCCTGAAGTTAGCCAAAGGGAAATTAAGTTGGGTAAACTTTGTACTTGTTCTACCACTGCGGTACCCTTATCGTTTTACAGTTTACCGAAAAGGGTTTCCGGTAATTTTTCTGCGGCTGTCGCGTACTGGATTTATATACTTACTCCGGAGCAAATATTTATAACAAATATTGGAACTTAATATTAAATTTGAATATTGAGCATTCGTAACTCATATCTATTTTAATTTGAGCAATCATTTACGGTCATTGGATTCAGATATCGTCACTACTTTGAAAAAATCTCGTATCTCACACTGCTCCTCAAAATTAAAACGCAGTAAGTCTATATGCATTCTATACATACATACTACAATTTTCTTTTCATTGACAAACGAAGATACAAGTTTTTTTTTAAGTAGTGACGATATGCGTTTCATTAATGGGAAAAATATGCAAGTAAACGTAAGTAAGTTTCTACATTTAAAAATTTAATTTTTCTCACTACCTTTTATTTCTGACTGTATTTTTCTTTCAACAGTCAACTGCTTTCCGAGACGTTTCTAAAAACACCTTACTCGATTACATTTCATTACAGAGTTCCTATGGCCACCTTCCAGCTCCATTATCAGAACAGTTCCATTTTACTACTTACATATATTATATAATATTGCACTGTCACGTGATTTACGTATGTGTACAAAAGTTCAGGTTAATCGGTTAAAGATATCTGCTTCAAAATTGAGTCGCAAGATTTCACCCGAACAATACAGTGTACATTGCAAGTTAAATAAAAGCTTGTAAAAATGTGACATCACCTACGCTCAAAACCAACTAGTAAAATATATAAAATGGCATGAAAGAAAATAGAACATAAAAATACAAGTACCACCGACTGTTCTTTGTAGCTTGCTAGAAAAGATACTCAACAAAAACAGCTCCAAGTGAACTCAGTAACTGAACATAATGTCAACAATAAACAACGAGGGGACTCGTTCTCGCTGCACCGGATTGAAAGCGGAAAAGACTATCTGGATTGTAATTGCAACGGACTTAGAAAAATAAGATGATGAGATTTAAAATGGAAACTTGATCAATAATGCTATGAATTGTGCGAATATTGCTTGATGCTGATATTAACTTGAATGAAAGTGCAATTTTTATTAGTCTTATTTTTTATTAAAAATAAAATCAGCAAAAATAAATAATTGTAAATCATCTTAAATGCTGTGTTAAAATGTGTATTTGCTCAAATATTGACGTCACAATTTATACACATTGGATAACTAAAGCTAAACTTAACGTTAAATAATTCACTGTATACTTAATTCTATACCTATTAAATTATTAATGTACCTACTTAACTACAAAAATAACAAGCAAGCATAGCATTATAAAAAGTTTGTGACTAACTCGTTAAAAACTCTTTGCTTAATTTGTATACAGCTGTAACTAGTTAGTTACTCGTAGTTAATTAATTTCATATAAATTTGTCAGTAAGTGAATGAACCCGCACCGCAATAATCCACTTGCCGTGTATTCAATCTCGGTGTTTATGCAGGATCGCCGGTGTGTGTGATTCGAGCGAGTATTACATTAATTGTATTTGCTCGTTGAGTTTGCTTAGTACTAAGGCAAACTATAAACAAAAATACATTAGGTAGGCACCGTTAGACTGCAGTTTTTCTTTATATTGGCGTTAGAAAACAAGATGATAAATACGCTTGTTTATTCTCGGGATATAGACCGTGATTACCCTTTTTTTTCGACCTTCCGATATTTCGACGCCGTTAAACGCATCATGAGAATGGGTACTTAATTGAATACATCGGATGGATGTTAAAGTTGTGTAGACAGCACGCGGTCTGCCCTCATTCATGCGCGTTGCGGGCTGCACACGGTCTATATCCCGATAACTGTAAATCACTAACATTTTATATTAATATTAATGACCGGTCTTGCTTAGTAAGTAACTGGGTAATTACCGTGGCTGCTGGTGGCTACACGATGACTCTCTCTGACTGATCCACCTACACGATTAGTAAGAATCAACTAAGACGTCATTCATCATTCCTTCCGTCCATTTTAATGTTCATACCAGGAACTTGTTCTTTCCATTTACTACTTACAACCTCGATAGCAATATAATGATATTATTATTTTGTCTCTGTAATACATTTTAATGGCAATATTTTTTATACAAACACTATGCCAAAATGAAGATATGATTGTTTTTCATTAAAAACAATCATATCTTCATTTTGGCATAGTGTTTGTATAAAAAATATTGCCATTAAAATGTATTACAGAGACAAAATGCTACAACGATCGACCGAACAAAACTGTTCAATTCGATATCATTGGGCTAGGAGGCTAGGACACTATTCCACAATTTGGACGCGTGCCAAGAAATTGGCGATATTTTGCTATCTCTTATTGTTATTAGCACTTTTATAGCTACACATTGATAGCGCACCTCAATAACGGCGGGCAACTTAATGGTCGCCGTCGAAAAGGTACGAGATAGCTATTTGTCCCGTTTTATTAGAGTAATTATTTCTGCTTTCGTAAATTGCGCGGAAATAAAGGCGGTGTGTCATTTTCTCGAGTTATATTAGAAAGGTAAGTTTTTGTCAGGTAAATATAAAAGGATCGGTAATGGGTAACAACCTGTTTTTAATACTTATGAACGATTTTACAGCCGCCACCGATGATGCAGAATTTGTCATGTTCGCCGATGACGGCTGTGTCATCGTTTCAGCTTCGAATGAGCTGGAACTTAAGGTGAAACTCGCCAAAGTAATGGACGACGTCGCATCTTGGTTCTCAGTTAATGGAATGATACTAAACGTAGAAAAAACAAATATAGTGCACTTTTGCTTACGTGGGAAAAAAGAACATAACCTGCATATTTACTGCAATAACAAACTTGTTCCCCAGGTGGACGAAGTAAAATACCTTGGTCTCGTCATCGATTCCGGATTAACTTGGAACAGCCATACTGACTCACTATGCGACCGCTTGTCTGCTGCCTGCTTCGCACTCAGCAGGCTGCGCCCTAGCCTACATCCTGCCAACGTTAGGAAAGCCTATTTTGGCTACTTCCACTCATTACTAACTTATGGTATTGAACTATGGGCAACGTCAGCCAACCGCGTCAGAATATTTAGGCTGCAAAAACGAGCAGTTCGCTGCATATGTGGGGTCCCCTGGGACCACCCCGCGCGAGAGCTGTTCAGGGATGCCAAGATCCTCACCCTCCCGACCCGAGCTTGTATATTCTTGACGTAGCCAAGTATGTGAGAGGCAACCTTGAGCAATTCCCGACGCGTGGTGACTCGCACAACTATAACACGAGGCGACGAGGCGAACTCCGTCAACCATGTACTCGTTTAGCCAAGTCTAAAAAGTGTCTCCACTCAATAGGTCCTAAAATATATAATCAAATACCACTAAAAATAAAAAATGTGAGTAATAACAAATCTTTCGTAAATGAACTTAAAAATAAACTTATGCTTGAAGCGTATTACACTGTTGACGAATTTTTCAACGACGTGCACTCTTGAACTGGTTCACTATACCAACCATTTTGAATTATAAAATTGAAATGTATCTTCGACAGCATGTTTGCATTAACTATGTAAGTTATAAGTGCCGACTGTAGACACTTAATAACAAAAAATAACAAAGAAGAATAATTGTATTTATATGTAATTTTGTTGACATGTAAAACTATGTTTTATAACGGAATAAATGAATGAATGAAAAACTAGAAAAATACAACGTTAACTGCATACTAAGTATGGATACCCTAATGCCGTATAATAATATGTACAACTAACGTTGGTACTTTTGAGTAAACATAATATTAGCACAGAAGCTTACTTAAATATTAGAGATGATTAAATTTCGTTTTATATCTTTGCTCCTTGCATATTTACATTGATGTGCATAACTTAGTAAGTAAAAGAATACATAAAATATGTTTTAGTTTTATTCCAATAAGTAAAGTAAGAATTACAACAAATACATTTTTTTTACCACGTCGGTGGCAAACAGGTATAGGGTCCAAGTGATGGAAAGCGGTCACCGTAACCTATTTTACATTGCGTAAAAACCCAAAGAGAACATAACTATATAACAGACACGTGTTCAATTCACTCAAAATCAAATTGTCGTAAATGCTAGGACATATTGTAAAATACAAAAGTATGACATTTGAAGGCGCGTTTATTAAAAAAATCACCGACCTTTACTAAATTGCAAACATTTTCAATAACATCCGCATCGAATGTAATCTATAGATTGCTTGAGATGAAAGACTTTGTCGCGCACTTTAATGCCAACACTCCAACACTGAAGCTTGCTCCGACATAATACTACTACACCTTCCCCTTTGCGATGCACTTCTGAGAAATGTTAAATTAATATTCGATATGAAAAAGGCAGTCAAGTGTTAAGTTACCTGCCCTTTGACGATGTATATCAATGTAGATGGAGAATACGTTTCCATTCATAAAACGGTTTTATATATCCGCGTTTGAGTAGAAAAAGCTCTCCGGCAATCGACAGTTACTTAAAGGCCATTTTTGCGCAATAATCTTTTATAGAAAGAAACTTTACGTCGATTTTAATTCAATTGGACAAATATAATTAAGAACACTCATATATGTCACGTATATTGAACTGAAAAAAAATGTATATTACCTACACTTAGGTAGCTAATAAAAAAAAAATGTATTGTATAGACCTAATTGGAAATTTTTCTTTTAAAGTAAAGGTAACTTAGGACAAACTTTTAGTCTATTCAACAAACTTACTTTTATTCTATAAAACTTAGTCTGAACATGACTGTTATTACAACAAAGCCAGTTTTGATAACTAACTAACTATTTTGGCTCAGTGATCCAAAGTGAACCTTGGCCTCCGAAACGAGAGATCGCCACCTGTCCCGATCCTGCGCAGCCTCTTGCCAATCACTGACTTGAAGCCGACGCAGATCCGCCGCCACACTGTCCTCCCAGCGATACCTGGGTCGACCCGCCGGACGGCCACTAGCCGGTCGACCCAAGAAAGATCTCTTGACAGCCCGATCGTTTTCCATTCTAAGTAGGTAAGTGACCGAACCAGCGAAGTCTGTGGGCTTTCGTTTCGCCGATGATGTTGGGTTCGGCCACTAACTCCTCGATCTCGGCATTTTTCTGGATCCTCCAGGTGCCATCGTATCTCTGAATAGGTCCCAGGATCTTGCGAAAAATCTTTCTCTCTGCTACCAGGAGCTGACTTTCTTCTTTCAGTGTTAGTGACCAGGCCTAGCAACACAACAACAACATACATTGATAACAATTTTATTTAAATTATAGGTTCTACTAAAGTCACAACTTTTTATTTAATATTATATTTATACAAAGGACTATTTTATTACGATAATAACTCTAAATAATTGAATTACGTAGTTAGTACCTAAAACTAAGAGAGTTTACTAGCAAATCAGTCTACGAATGCTTAGTTTGAATAAGTTTACACGTAAATAACCTCTTCCAATATAACGTCATTCTCAGTAAACTTTTAATGAATGCTTTAATTTAAATAAATCGTATCAAACTCAGAAAACTAATAAAAGCATGTTTCGTAAAAACCTAAGTCTTTTAAGATGAGTTCTGACTAGAGCTCCAACTTCGCTAGAAGAGTCATTAGCATTTGTACCGTAAAACAAGCCCGATGGAAATGCCTTTCTTTGGCGGCACAAAGGAAAAGTTCCCGAGAACACTATTTTACACAAAGATGTGCAAACACACTAATGAACTCGTTTCTAGGCTAATTGAAGTTTAGGAATAAAGTACAGTCACCTGCCAATATTACTATGCAAAGGCCGCAACACTCGCAAAAGCATGTGGCACAGACTAATATGGACCGGGATATAGACCGTGATTACCTCTTTGAATTTTGTCGAGCTCCCGATATTTCGACGCAGTCTAATCACGGTCAATATTAGTCTAATGAGACTGAAGTAACAGAACTGTGAATCATTCAAAACTCATCATGTGACACGGTGTTATGTAGTTTCAAATAAGATCGTGTCAAAAATCTTTGCGGGCTTTGTTCATTTATTTATTTTATTTTATTTCTTCAGACACAATAGTTACTTTGATATTACAGTTTACAAAATATCACCAAACTGCATAACAGTTTGTTGGCAGTTATGTTTGCTCTTGATTGATAAGGATCAATGAGTAGGTACAAATTTATTGCTTCATCGACAAGAGCACAGCTCTAAAGTTAGAAGAAGAAGATATTTATTGTATTTTTGAAATTATTATTGGTAATAATAACGAAGCATGCAAAGGTAATACTTATATGTAGTATAATAATATATTATAGTTAGTTGTGTACTAAAGGTGCACTGGCTTTGAAGAACAACTTCTCGCCTATACCTACATACTCATATCATAAAACGCTTTATTTCGGTTCAAAATAAGTGGATTAGAAAAGCTAAACCATTACAAAAAGGAAACAATTAATTCACCGCATTCTTTCACAATTGTGAGTTCTCTACACCATTCATGAGAAACTTAACGGCTTATAACTAACGGCGCGATTCCAACTTTAAGATAATGTTAGGATATGTGCATGCGTCATCCACAGAGCCAACCTTTGTGGTCTCCGGAATAGGGCCACTGGTAGGGGTCTAGGTAGAATCTCCGGCATCCCATCGCTTCTTCGTAACAGCTAGAAGGACGAAGTCAGAGCGGATTTTAATGGGCATACCCCTTCTCCTTCTCCTAAATTGGAGAGGATGCCCGCATTAATGGCCAAGTCCCCAGGCTAGGGATATGGATGTGTGTTTGTGTGGATTAATGTGTTTCACCGCTCCGGAAAAAAGAATATACGTCAAATAAATATTGATTTAAGATTTACGTAGATACGATATGGATGTGTCAGTGTCAAAAACAAAGTTTTTCGTAACAAAACATTACACGGATTTATCCGATCCATATCCTATTTAGAGCTAATATTTGTCGTATCTTAACATCTCTTAAATTTCGAATCGAGGCGCTAGAGTTAATTTGAAAGGTTTGGCAACGGCACCAACCGGCTGCGGCGGTTGGATCTTGCCAACTGCTTATTAACAGTAAACCCTTCTTTACGATTTCTGTTTATCACATTAAATCCACACTCGGCGCTTGGACTATTTCCAGTTTGTTGCAAGTGACGGGTTATTAGTTGGGAAAGATTTAAGGAAAGTAATCTATAGTTGTAGAACTATGTAGTAGATACTTATATTTGCTATGGGCTCTAACTGTATTATAGATCGGTCGCGATTTTCTTAAAAAACTCAAAATGGAACAACTTAGTTCTTTAAGTCATTATTAAAGTCAAGTCACGATGGTCTTAAGAAATATCTTTTTGTGCTTAGTCCTGTACCTATGATAATTTCCGCTTTTCTGCACAATGCGCAATTTAATCATACTTAGATTGACACAATTTCGTGATCATCGGTTGATAATTGCTACGTGTAGCAATTATCTAAACCTATGCCAAATTTCAACTGAATCCATTTAATGATATTTTAAGTGAAGATTTGACAGACAAATACAATATTGCATTTATAATATAAAAATAATTGTTTAAATACTATGGAGTGGATGGTACAAATGAAAATATATTATGCAAAAAACAGATTATATCAATCAGTCTGATTTTATTCTTTGTCTCCTTAGATTTATAAAGCTTAAGCTTTTAAACAATGAAGAAAGATGTAAAAGAAAATTATGGTTTATGGTAATAAATTCATATTTCCCGGAAGTCATCAAGACTTGTCTTGCAAATGAGCGAATAATGCTCTCGGCAGAAGATGAAGAAAGAAAATTATAAAAAGGACATTTGCATTGTTTAAGTACGGTATAAATATGTAAACGATGATTAGTATTGAAAAGTAGACGTTATACTGTGAAAGCAAGAATATTGTTAGCGGCTTTGAAAGTATTTGTTTAGATGATATATTTTAATAGACCCAGGCGGAGATGGCGGGTTGACCTGGATACATATCTTAGCGACTGGCCAGAGATTGCTCAAAACCGTGACGGATGGAAATCCGTGGGGGTGACTTTTGCCCAGCAGTGGGGCACTATGAGGGCGATTATTAATAATAACAAATAAATATTAATTATTAGAGTCAGTGACTATTTGTGTTTAAAAAAAAACAATGCCATTAAGTGTATTTGTTGTAATTTGGATATAAATAACATTAAGCAAGCGTTGTAACATAGAATTTTTTAAATCATATTTATGCCCATGGACGTTTTCAGTATCTATTTCGAAATTGGCATGAAGCTCGCATCAATTTATACGTTCATTTTCCTAATCTCTTTAATAAAGATTGACGGTATAAGGGGAAACCTTCAGTCATAAAACGCACTCTCAATTGACACCTGACTTTATGCCTCTATTAACGTCAAGAGAGAAATATGAGGGGGGCTCGATTCGTGTGCCTTGAATGGTATTTTGTGGTATACCCTTTAACCATAATTATAATGTGCATGGCATGTCTGAAACTGTCTTAACTTATTTGAATCGTTAGAACCTGTTACTCATGTATTATTAGGACATAATCATATTACCAACTTATATGTACATAATGTTAAGCAAATAAATGCATTTCATTTCATTTCATTTCATGATTATTTTTTTATTCCTTAGGGTAAGGTTGCTATCATTAGACCACTTAACTTCTCTGCTCTATAGTTTATAGATTTTACGTCAAAAAATAAAACTAGTTTGAGAAGTTTTGATTCTTGACATTTATTTATGAATTATTCACAATAAAAAAAACGATAATAAATTTAGAGAAAAATCGCCTTCTTTGGACCAGAGTCGCCATCATTGGACCACAAAGTCACGATCAATGAACTTAGGAAATTTAGACCAATGGTCCAATCAAGGAAACTTATAGAAATCAACAAAAAAAAAATTTTGTAATGAAATATTTTTTATTCAAGTTTTACAATTAAATATAATACAAGGTGCTCGCGAGGAACCCATATAACTTTAACGGCATATTCTTGGTCACATTTTAAGACTAAAATGTCATATAAACTTTTCTAGATTTCGTCTAGTTTCAGAGTTATTGCCAAACTAAATTTAACCTAGTTAATACAATTTTAAGCAATGATGCACCTGATTTTAGCAGAAATTGTTAACAAAGATCTATATATTGATTCTAGTTTAAAGAAAAATAAAGATGTATGATATATAAGTATTCTGGGGTGTGTAATGATTGGTATAACTTTTTTTGGTATAGTAACATTTGATATAACAATATTTTATATATATTTAAAGGATATAATCACTCATTTGACATAATTAACATTTGGTATAACCACAAAATATTTACTTTTATTTTGTATAATCATTATTTCATATAATATTTATTTATAATAACCGTCATATGGTATAACTATCTATTGATATACGACTAGTATAATATAACTAGCAAACAGTATAAAACATTTCATGAATTGGTTTTATTCTTTTTTGAAGGGATCACAGTTCTAACCTAACCTAACCTACTTTTCTGATAGCAGTACATATGTTTAAGGGTCACAGTTCTAACCTAACCTAACCTACTTTTCTTGGTAGCAGCGCGTTGTGTGAAGGGGTCACAGTTGACACAGTTCTAACCTAATCTACTTTTCTGGTAAATGATGGATCTAATTTATTTTACAATTTTTTTTTATACTAACTGTGCTTTAGAAAGAATTTGTGTTATACAATGTATTTATTATCGGAAATAAGCATTATACTCAAAGTATGTTATAACTTATAATAAATGTTATACGAGAAAATGATCATTATATTAAATAAGAATTATACAATTTGTTAGTATGTTATTTGTTATTTATATGATTCAATAATTATATCAAATGATCGTTATAACGACTAAAAATATATCAAAAAAAGTTATATCGATCGATACGCACCCAGTATTCTGCTGTACCAATTCATTCAGACCTTTCAAATCCAGAAGTTTTACATGCAGAAAAGGAGGACAGACCTACACATATGTACATATAACCATTTATCGATGTAGAACCACCGTCGATATAGAGCACTACACTCGTAATATTAATATTAATAATACAACTGTCGAAATCCAAACGCACAAAAAAAAGAAAAATACATTTTAAGAAGAACGGAATCAAGCGGAAAGAGAGAAAATTATTATGTCAAACAATCCTAAATGCATTTTGAATTTTTGAAGTATAAAATAAATAATATTGCTATTTTCACTTGCTTGGCAAATAATAAATGAAATCCGTGTTTCTTTTTGTAAGAACTGCCAATGTCAACCGTTTTTAACCTTATATAACTCGGTAATAAAAACATTATTTTAATAGTGTATTATGGTAATAATACGAATAACTTTGGATATCCAAGAGCGACACCTTTCGCCGTGTCGGTATAGCAAATTGATTTGTTGCAATGTAAAAAGCGAATTTTATTGTTTCATATTAATGTAATGATAGTTTTCACTAATGTTAGAATATTATGTTAAGTTTAAATATGTTAATTTGTAACATAACTTATAACGAGGTTTTTTTATGTATGCAAATAAATGGTTACAATATCATACAGTTGTCTTTTATTCATTTAACAAATTGAATTGCTCTTGAAACTAAGTGCAGGTACTGCAGGTAAACGGGACATTGCTAAAATGATAAACTCCTTTTAAAAAGAATGACAATGCTAAAACCTAGTAATCGTCGCTGGTTTGTCATATAGCGGGCTTTTAGATTAGGAATGCATACAAATTATTTCGATGTTAGTAGTCATTGCATAGCTTAAAAACGGTTACAGTATTTTTTTAGAGCATATACGATAGTTTGTTTAGTGTCTTTGCGGTTATTAAGCTATTTTTTTTTAGATTATTATAAAAAAAAATAAAATAAAAATTGTTTATTTCGGACCAATTAAAAATCCATAGAAATTGTTAGTATAGACTTAATATCTAGGTTGTTAGTTACTTAATATCCTAAGAGTAGTTTTACAACTATATTTTAAAATTAAATTTACTAGACTAAACTAAACTAACTATGTATGCGACATGCCCTACTTATTCTTCCCAATCACAACATCGACCCAGTATTTAGTTAGCTCAACAATGCAATGCTCAGTTACGATTACTATAAACACGTAAATTTACTTTGCCGTTATTAAGCCATGTTTTATGTATTATTCAATTCTAAATAACGGCTAAAGTATACTTAACCGTGTTTTAACAGTTAAATCATACATATTTTAGGAATTATTTGCATAACTTAAACACAAAATGGCGAATTTCTAATAAATTAAACAATATTTAATTAAATTGATTTTAAATAATGTTAGCGTGAATTTAGTTTTAATTTAAGAATAAAAGAAATCTTGACTAAATCGACACATTTCCTAGAGATATGGGTTTTTATGTTTTTTGCCCATATCTCAAAACTATCATTTGTGGGTTAGATGGGTTTTAATGATAGGACGGCAGTATAATGCTTAAACATTTATTAAAGCAAATTTAAAACAACAGTTTCCAGCCATTTGTTTTCAGTATTTTTTACAAATTTTACTCTGATATGATACCTAGTTGCTATCAATGGACCACCTCCTGTAGGTTCTATCCTCGGACCGGTCCAATCATGGCAACTTTTTTTAGAATTATTAATAGTTCTTCAGCCGTGCGCAAATAGACAGTATGTAAGAAAAAACTAGTACATATGAAAATAATATATACAAGGTGCTGGCGAGGAACCCGCATAACTTGAACCACGCGTTTCTAAGGCAAAAAGAAAGAAAAAATGTTATATGAATTTTAAAATTTTTCGCTAAAAAAAAATTTTTTTTTGTTTTTTTATTTTACTTTTTTATCCATAAAGTTGGCAATTAAAATGAGTTCCTTCATTTATTTTTCTAAAAACCAAATTATTTGGAAGTTTTTCTTGTCACATTTTGACATCTATCAATGACTACTGTGAGACTATGCTCCACAATTGCGCATCAGCGCTGTTAAGAAACCTTTTCTACTGAGTAACAATACGGAAATGTTTTTTTTTAAATTGGCAATAACTCTGAAACTAGACGAAATCTAGAAAAGTTTATAGGACATTTTAGTCTTAAAATGTGACCAAGAATATGCCGTTAAAGTTATATGGGTTCCTCGCGAGCACCTTGTACATATTTAATTGTAAAACTTGAATAAAAAATATTTCATTACAAAATTTACAATTAAATAATTATATAAAAAAAATTTTTTTTGGCGAAAAATTTTAAAATTCATATAACATTTTTTCTTTATTTTTGCCTCAGAAACGCGTGGTTCAAGTTATGCGGGTTCCTCGCCAGCACCTTGTATATATTATTTTCATATGTACTAGTTTTTTCTTACATACTGTCTATTTGCGCACGGCTGAAGAACTATTAATAATTTTAAAAAAAGTTGCCATGATTGAACCGGTCCGATGATAGAACCTACAGGAGGTGGTCCATTGATAGCAACTAGGTATCATATCACAAGTAAAATTATTAAAAAATACTGAAAACAAATGGCTGGAAACTGTTGTTTTAAATTTGCTTTAATAAATTTTTAAGCATTATTATATACGTTATCACACAAATTCAATTGCAAATGTTTTTATACTTTCGTGATTTTATTCCGTCGCGTAATTTAACTTCAACAGCGCTCGAATGCATGCACTTGGATGCATTTCTCTTTTCCGGGAAGCGAGGCGCGACTGAGGTTACAGGGTGGCCCAAGGTGAGTCCTAATGTCACCTTGTACCTTACTGGATTCCGTCTAGCACGATTAGATTTTGAAATATTTAAGTGGTCCAATCAAGGCGCTGGTCCAATGATCGCAACCTTCCCCTAATCGTTACTGCTATAGGATCGTGTATTAAATACGCCTCCTCTCCTCTTCTGTAGTCTTAAACGTAAAATAGAAAGCTATTATAATTATAAATAATGCCATTTAAAGTATCGATCACCAAGATTCATAACTAACAGACAATTTCCAGTTACGTAAACTGTTTTCACAATACTGCAGCTACATTTCACAGTTGCATAATACATATTTATCATGATTAAATGAAAAACAGCTTTCACTTCAACAAACGAATAGAAAGTATGCAGTTCTAGTAAAAGAAAATACTATGAAACGGAAAATCAGTTTGAATTTCATTATCAAATATTATTTTAATAAACATATTTTCCTTTTAACAATTTTCACACAATTTATTTTATTTTTTTCTTTTATGTCACAAATTTCGTTTTCTTTCAACCTCTTAATTGCCAAGAGTGGCACTGAAAATTTAGCAGTTTCATGTGCTCTGCTTATCCTGTTATGGGATACAGGCGTGATTGTATGTATGTACATTTTTCCTATATACTATTCTGAACTCTATAAACTCACCGTCTGTAAAACAATGCTATTTTTTGTATTTTCTCTTGCCACAGGCAAATTTTTTATATAAACACCTGCAACATGCAGAGGTTATAATTGTTATAACCAAAATAATGACCGCAGTAGTTCATTCTTTGCCAGAGACATACGCTCACTTGCACATTCACACGATAGGAATACCGAGTGTAATTTTAGACCTTACCATACGAGCGAATTCCAAAGTCTCAGAACAACCAGTGTAACTCCGCTCTCTGACACCTTTGTATTAACATCTTTAGGAGGTCACATTACATTGGTAGGGGTCATAATACTCGTGCCAAGCATGCAGAAATCTGAAAACATTCCAGGGTACATAGCCGAATGGCACAAACGCTCACGAAACGAAACGCTCGTAGATATCTATCTATATCGCTCTTACGTATTGGCGCGACAGAGCCAGACAACCTTTCGCGGCGTTTCGTTTTCGTTTCGCGTCGCAGAAATGACATTCGGCTACGGCACCTGCCCAAGCGGTGTAAAAAGTGGCTTGTTGCTGCAGCGATAAAGTAGCCCGTAAAATTATTGCTTGGTGATAACCGCCGTTGAAACAGGGGTTTATGTTTAGCCGAATATTTACTGTATTCTTTTTGCGATCAGGCGTCAGATCTGCTTAGCACTTTGCTTAGCGGTGTTTCGGTATGCGGTGACAAATGTTAATTGGGTAGTTGAATAAACTTTTCTAATAACCTAAGAATATCTACTATATTAAATATTGCTGTTTGTTTGTGTGCTTTCGTATAGATATTTAAGTATAAATCGTATTATTGTAAAAAAAAGTTACTAAAAAATTTAAAAATGTCTTTATTTAAACTTAATTCTACACTTGTTGTGTGTCTACTTTATTCTACACAAAGCGCTGGCGGCCTAGCGGTAAGAGAGTGAGACTTTCAATCCGGAGGTCGCGGATTCGAACCCCAGCTCGTACCAATGAGTTTTTCGGAACTTATGTGCGAAATGTCATTTGATGTTTACCAGTCGCTTTTCGGTGAAGGAAAACATCGTGAGGAAACCGGACTAATCCCAGTAAGGCCTAGTTACCATTCGGGTTGGAAGGTGAGATGGCAGTCGCTTTCGTAAAACTAGTGCCTACGCCAAACCTTGGGATTAGTTGACAAAGCGGACCCCAGGCTCCCATGAGCCATGGCAAATGCAGGGATAACGCAAGGAGGATGATTATTCTACACATGTTGTATTTCTACATACTACACTTATACAAATGACAGACTTAATTCTTGTAGGTGGACAAAATTGTGATAAGTATACAATATTTACTATTTTATAATTATAGCTTCGCTAGTAATTACCTTAGTTGACTATAGTACAAAATAATCTAGGTACCTAATATCTATCTACGTAAAAATTATGAATGATATCCGGTTTTTTGTGGTCGGTTATTGGTACCTTTGCACTTTAAAACTTGGCAGCTCGTATAGCAGAGAAAACTTCTCAAATAATTTAGAACTATTCTTTAAGTGCACATTAAATTCCGAATAAGTAGCTACCTACCTTTTTGGCATCATATAAAAATACAATGATTTCTGCACCCTTATTTCAAATACACCGGGTGCTTCTTGTAACACTGGTCAATAATAATAAATAATAAATATTACAGGACATTCATACACAGATTGACTGAGGCCTACGGTAAGCTCAAGAAGGTTTGTGTTGTGGGTACTCAGACAACGATATATATAATATATAAATACTTATATACAAAGAAAACATCCATGACTCAGGAACAAATATCTGTGCTCATCACACAAATAAATGCCCTTACCGGGATTTGAACCCGGGACCGCGGCGCAGCAGGCAGGGTCACTACCGACTGAGCCAGACCGGTCGTCGATAATTAAACACAATAGTTATTTGTTTTATAAGGGGGCAAAGTTGTTGTTTAACCGCACGTGCCAATATTGATACCCGAGCAAGCGAAAGATTCCAATATTGAACCGCGAGCGCAGCGAGTGGTTCAAAAAGTGGAATCTTGAGCATTGCGAGGTTAGGTTAAACAAACTTTGCCACCGAGTGAAACACAAAATTTTTCACCACACCAACACGAACAAAATACTGATTCTAAAACATCAAATTAAATTTTTTATGATTCAAAATCATCATTTATAGGTAAATTCTACCAGCTAGCTTAAGACATCAAGTTAAAATTTTTATGAAATTACTTTGCACTCTTGTGGATAAAATGCAGTTGTGCTATCTGTTTTCGAATAGCAAAGTAAGACGTTACCAGTTGGTGCGGTGAAAATAAATGTACTCTTCAAATATTGTTGAGTTTTTCCAGTAACGTTTGAAATATAAGCTTCTTGGTTGACGATCATCGTTTTGATTGACGTTTAGTTACGTTTAGTTTAGGGTTGGATGGAAGAAGCGGGGTTTTAAATAAACTAGTATTATACCTAATGTATGTGCACTAACAATCACGCGGTACGTAATGGTAGATAAACTATTAAGACTAATTACTCTCAACATAAATTCTCTTTAAGCATACAACTATTTTAGAGCGAGTAGAACTAGGCGAACACGATTACAATTTAAACTTCGAATTCGAAACTAGTTGTTGTGTACTATCCTAAAACCTGAAACACGGTTATGGAAATGTTCATATTTTATCATTTAATGCAAATGTTACTTCAATTTAGTACCTTTTTTAGGGTTCCGTAGTCAACTAGGAACCCTTATAGTTTCGCCATGTCTGTCTGTCCGTCCGTCCGTCCGTCCGTCCGTCCGCGGATAATCTCAGTAACCGTTAGCACTAGAAAGCTGAAATTTGGTACCAATATGTATATCAATCACGCCAACAAAGTGCAAAAATAAAAAATGGAAAAATATGTTTTATTAGGGTACCCCCCCTACATGTAAAGTGGGGGCTGATATTTTTTTTCGTTCCAACCCCAACGTGTGATATATTGTTGGATAGGTATTTAAAAATGAATAAGGGTTTACTTAGATAGTTTTTTGATAATATTAATATTTTCGGAAATAATCGCTCCCAAAGGAAAAAAAAGTGCGTCCCCCCCCCTCTAACTTTTGAACCATATGTTTAAAAAATATGGAAAAAATCACAAAAGTAGAACTTTATAAGGACTTTCTGGGAAAATTGTTTTGAACTTGATAGGTTCAGTAGTTTTTCAGAAAAATACGGAAAACTACGGAACCCTACACTGAGCGTGGTCCGACACGCTCTTGGCCGGTTTTTTAATAAATGGGCTTACTCTTGGCCACAAACTAGCCAAAGGTCTACGTGGAGTGAGCTCGCCCAGAAGATGTCTGTTCACCATTGATTTGAAGGTTATTACTTTTACATACTTGCGTGAAACGAAATAAAATATATATACTGACTTAATTTCACCACAGTTAGTTTTATAGAATAGAAGCCCCCTGAGTTTTTGACGTTTTAAAATACTTTACTCGATAAGTCACGTTATGTCGTTGAGAAAGTGGACACTTGAATAGAGCCATCCAACGGTTACTAGAGCTAAAACCGACAAACATTGTACATGACGTTTACGATATTAAACTAACGCAAAAACTCAACGAGTTGTAGTCAAATACTAGTTCATGTAAGTACCTACTTACCAGTAATCGGAACTATGGGAGTAAAACCTTAACTAAACTTGACAAAAGCTGATATTCATTTAAAACAAAACCAAGATTTTTATTTTCAGATCAGTGTTAAAGATTCTAACCTGAATCCAAGATTTCCAATACATTACTACAAGAATATTAATATTTTTATGGCCGTAAGCACTCTATAATGTTCACTTAGCAAGTTTTGTTAAAGTTTTACTCCCATAGTTTCCATCACTGGTATTTAACTATTTACCTATAAGCTCCGATATTCCATGGACCTCTTAAAAAAGTCGAGCAGTGCGCAAAAACGAACTAAAGCTAACCAACAAACTTGTTACAAAAGTGCCCAGGATTAGCGTACATAGGCAATATTCTCTGACGATGACGATTCTCTCGAACTGCTCCAAGCGTTGAACTCCAATTTTGAAATGCCAAGGGAACACAAGGCAAGTTTACTATGTTAGTGGAGCGCATCTGCGGGTATCGCTGTAACGCGCTGTAACCTGCCTTGTCCGGTGATTGCTGTTAGGTCCGGCGACTGCTGGTTGCGGCAGACAGATTCTACACCTGTCGTAACCCGTAAGCTATAGATTTTATAGGTGTGGCCTTTTAATACGTTACTTGAGAGCGTGAATCTCACCGAAAATAACAAGAATTGTATGGAGAAGGTTACTGGAGCCAGAAAATATACATTATCCGAGAACTTTACGCTATCGCTCAATGGAACTCTTCAACAACCTTTCGCAAATAAGTAGATAAAAGCCAATGAGGAACATTTCTGAATCACTTCTGGGTGGCTAGCCGAATGGCACAATCGCTCACGAAACGCTCACGAAACGAAGTGCTAGTAGATATCTATCTCTATCGCGCTTGCGTATTGGCGCGACAGAGCCAGCGGCGTATCGCTTTCGTTTGGCGTCGGAGAAATGCCATTCGGCTACGGGGCCAGGTTATTCTAGGCATCTATTGAACCTTCTTAAAGTTGTTACTAATGGCGGACACCTAGATTGTACGGGATCTATATATTTTTTAAATTTGATTTTGTTGCTCAGCACACTACTAATATTAAGTGTAATTTGCTGGCCCCTTCCTGATATATCCCTTATATTTAAAAATGGAGCGACCACAAATACAACATCGTATCCAACGCACTCACCTTAACGAAAGTTCAACTGTAGGGACTGTTCAATTTAGTAGATGGGCCGGACAATAGTCGCTAACTGTTTCATCATAGCGCTCGCCTGTTACTGGTCCTCCTGCACCTGCTTCTAAACTCATTTGATACTTGGCTTTCTAATGTTTTCAGGCTCTGTTGACGTTGATAGTCGAACACATTTTGTTTCCGGAAAACACAAATTGTTTAGTAGCAATTTAGCAACTCTGCGAACTGTAGGTACCTATAGTACCTATAATAATTATGTATGTAGACTTCGAGATATAAATCGAAAATGTAAAAAAACACGTCATCGAGTCATCATTATATTTAAGTTACGATTAGAACGTGATCATTTTCATATGTAGAAGAGGACTTTCGGACATACTAAAACAAAATTACCGACGCTTCGCTCTATAAACTCTCAATATTGGCAGGGTGCAAAGCGGGTGGAGGGGGTAGCTAAAACGATCACAGCGCTCACTACGGCCAAAATTGACATCTTAGTCGCTGACTTGCGCTGTCAAATCCATATCGCAGTAAACCACAGATCAATACAACAAGATGGCCCTTACAGGGCGACTCGCGGTCACCAAGCATACGACAAATCAGGTTTATAAAAGTTTGAACGCGTGCGACACCGATCAGTAGCGCCCAAGTATACGACCCGCTAACAGTGTCCGTGTCCGCTCGGGAAAAAATCTTAAATAATCAATTTTGGTTGCAAACAATGGTCTCTTACAGCATAAAGTGGTGTGGCAAGTCTTCTAACACTTCTACATGTAAAAAAGATGGAACAACATTCCACAGTTAAGTCAAATTAATTATTTTGTTGAATATTGTTTATTGTCCAATCCCTCTTTACCGAGTTAACAATGTGATATGCTATCCCTTTCACGTAAACGACTAGGCATGGGGCCATGTTAGTTTATGTCTGTTGCGGGAACTTCGTACTGCCGTTCGTACCATGTGCTACCATTTTATGAAATATAAAAGAAAGCAGATTTGTAATAGTGAATAATTATCTAGAATCTGTAGAGTCTGTAGTGGTATTTAGGTCATTGATTAGTTTAGAATATTTAGTTGGTTATTTAACTTAGTAAACGTAAGTAAAAATGCACAGTTTAGTTATTAGTTACTGATTTTTATTGAGATGCTATCACAATTATCATCCTCCTTGCGTTATCCCGGCATCGGCATTCGCCACGGCTCATGGGAGCCTGGGGTCCGCTTTGGAAACTACTACCAAGATTTGGCGTAGGCACTAGTTTTATGAAAGCGACTGCCATCTGACCTTCCAACCCGAAGGGTAACTAGGCCTTATTATAATTTAATTATAATATTATAATTTGTTGCAAAACAAATTCACCACAGTACTGGTACCGGTACCATTGTCTATAATAGACATGTCCCATTCCCATCCCTACTGCTAATCATAAAGGCGCGCCATTATTTGAAACGACCAATGGCAGCACCGTGCGCGCCCGCCTCACCCCGCAAGGATTGGTGATTTGCGTCTCGAACAATATCGCTTGCATTTGGCTTCTAGTGGGGTGTTCTGTGCAGTAAACATTTTCATGTCGTTTTTGAGATAAATTTAATACGGGCCCAGTAAAATTTGTTATGGCGAATTGTAATAACTCCAAGAAAAGTAGCGACTAAATTCTAGCTATTTCCAAGACCGTGGTGGAAACGAAACCACCGTTTAAGTGAATAGTTGCCGTAAGAAGAAAAGTGTCGTCCAATCTCTAAAGTTTTACTTAAAGTGCGTAATCATTTGATACAAGTATTGAATTGAATTTACGGTGAATTTATAGTGCAAATTTTATTGGAGGTAGAAAAGCCGACGTGGAAGCCAATTCCAGTTATGTTCGGAAATAATTTTATTTGTTTCCTCATCTGTGCTCCTGTTTACAAATCGAAACGGATTGACGAAAATGCGTAAATATCGAGGTTTCAATGGGAAGAAGGAGCACAAGAACAATAGAAGCAGAAGCAGTCCATCCACTGAAGGCTTATCACATTTTAAATAAAATTCCTGAGAACTTATTTCATCGCATTCATGATTGTATTTGATGTGATATCTGGTAAACCTCCAATATTTTCAAGTAAATGAAACAAGTTTATGTAATGTATATTATAATTAAACGTTATTACAGATATACAGATATACAGATATACAGACTTTATTGGTAAATATAAAATATACATATTACACGTCATAGCCTTAAAACTAGTTCAAACAATTACACTAAATTCGTCCATTTTAAATGAATTAAAACAAATTTAGGACATTATACATTTAATACATTAGATTCACAGAACTAAATTATTTATAAATAAACTTGGGAAAAGTGTAGGTAGTTACTACAAAAACCTGATTATCAGCTTTGAGTAATTATGTTAACTAGAGAGGGCACCTCAACTTGATTTTGTGTAACAACACTTAGAGCTGATCAGCACAAACGCGCTTAGTCTGTGCCGAACGGCTGTGGTAGATTGACGTATCGCAATGAAAAATATTTCGTCTAAATAATGCCGTCATGTGTAGTGAGGTACTGTACAAACTCAGGAAAATGTAACAAAAGCCAAGGAGTGACTTTTCATACGTAGGTTTACTGCATTTTTGTTTAAACACGCTTACTTTTTAAAAAATGTATCAATATAAACTCATGCCGAAGCGCCATGTTGCGGCGGCCATGTTTCGTTGAAACCAAAGAGTAAAAAATGCAACAAAAGCAGACGTGACAATATCGCAAGTTAGTTCAAGTTTCCTATCATACATTAAATTATATACATTTATCGACGCAATAAAAGTTATTTAATTATTATTGTCAGAATTGCAGTTTTCCGACATGTCGGTCTATAACAGATTCTCAATACGCGTGTCGAATTTCATGTGAGTATGTAAATGTAAGTGCAGTACCTAACATGCCTGAACGAATTTGGGTAGGTAGAGGTCAAGCAAATTATGAGAGTATAAAAACGCGCAAAATTCAAATTTTATATGGGACGATAAACCCGCGCCCATACATACATGGATGTAGATAAAGTTATGTGTGCGACTATACATAATTAGGCATTAAAACACTCATGTTATCTTATTAACACAACAAAAACAACACTCATGTTTTAATGCCTACCATTATGCAAATGTCACATAAATAACTAATATCCAGTAAATCCAGTTACGGCTACGTGTACACATGTACGCTCAGTCCGTATGCAGCTTTAAAAAATGTGGGCATTTAAAATTAAAAAAATTGGGACTCACAGAGTTGTTAAAAAAAAGTTAAATCGCTGTCAGTTTTGCAACGATAATTAAGCATGGAATTTCAATAAAAACATCGTGAATTATACTAAGCTATAATCTAAATTTAGAACGTGAAAAAAGTTTTAAATACAGATTTCAAGCTTGATTATCATTACAAAACTAACAGCGATTTATGTTTTTTGTTAACAACTCACGCTAATTGAGAGTCATAAATTTAAAAAATGCCCATGTAAACCCATGTCACTTCTATACTACGACTTCTAATCTATGCACTCTATGCAGGGCTCATCATCGCGACCGAAAGGTCGTAAGCGCCGAGTAAAATCGTAGCGCTTGCGACGTTACGGAAGCAGGCCATTCGTTCACACCCCGCCCCCTCGCCCCGCCTTCAGCTTACAGGCTGTGACACGTTCGTTGTTTGCTATAGCTCCTCTATACGAAGTAATAATTACTCAATGATTATCAGACGGTGCTGGGTCAATTACTCACCGGAGCATTTATAAAGTCGGCGATACGATAGTATGCCTTATCTATAAGAAACGATTTAAGTTTCTTTTTGAATATGGCATCACTTGTCGAGTCTTTGATGGCATTAGGCACAGAATTGTATGCAATCGGTCCCATGACGTCAAGCGATAGTCGAGACTTCGCAAGTCGTTGCTTTGGGATTTGCAATCGTGGTCGTCTACGCGACTGAGTGCAGGATATTTTTGAGCTACATTTAAAGTTGATTATGTTGGACCTTACATACATGCACACAGTCAATATGTATACAGATGGCAACGTTAAAATTTCATATTTTTGAAACAACGACTGGGCAGGATGATCAAAAGGTTTTCCATCGATTATACGCAGGGCTCGTTTCTGTATTTTAAATGCTCTGTCGCGGTCTGCTGCTGTGCACCAGAGGTCCACACCCTGCGTGAGAATCGAGTGGAAATATCCATAATAGGCAGTTTTCATGTTGTCTATAGATAGACTGGGCGCCAACCTGGAGAGTGCAAAGCACGCTGCGGCCAGTTTATCACAAGTCGCCTGTATGTGTGGGGCCCACTTTAGTCCGGCGTCAATATGAAAGCCCAGGTACTTAGCCGTTTCGACTTGGGGAATTGGAACATAATTTAATGAGATATTCAATCCCGGTTTATTTGTCTTTCTTAATTGGAAATGAACAATATTTGTTTTGTCTAAGTTTAAAACCATCCCATTGGCAGAAAACCATTTAACCAACTGATTAATGACATGACAAATTTTTGATTTTAAACCATAGTAATCATCTGCATTTACAATGACGCAGGTATCATCGGCAAACATAACATATTCCTGGCCCGGGCAAGCAGTGGTGATATCATTTACAAGGACCAGGAATAGGCTATTTCCACACACAGACCCCTGGGGCACGGCGCAGTTACCTATAGATTCCATGTCAGATTTCGAGTTTAGTACATACGTACATTGTTTCCGCTCATATAAAAACGATTTTATTATGTTAAGGAAGGTACCGGTGACTCCGTAGTGGGATAGTTTATTAAGGAGGAGCGAGTGGTCTATCATTTCGAAGGCGCGCGACAGGTCGCAGAAAATAGCAGCTACCTGTCGCGAGCCCTCGAGATGTGCCCGCACTCGCCCCACCACTTCGCGCGCAGCATCAGTTGTCGATCGGCCCGGCTGATAGGCATACTGCTGACTGTTCAGTAATCTATTGCGACTAAAATGTTCCATAAGCCTATCACTAAGTAACCTTTCAAATACCTTGGAAATTACAGGGACCAGTGAGATTGGTCTGTAAGACTTAGGTAAGTGTACGAGGCAATAAGTCCAAAATATACGTTGACATGTCGTTTACGTCTTTAGATGTCTTACGTTTTATTTGTTTGAATACCTTTAACAATTCATTCACGATGAACGGTATAAATATTAATGGTGTGGGAGTGTGGTCTAGGTAACTGTGCAGATATTTTAAAGCTGTACTGGTACATGGTCTCGCATTGTTTACGTTTGCATCGACGTAATACTTGTTTAAGAGCGTTATAACATTTCGGCGTCGGGCGAAATTAGGTATTTTACCCGCCGCGCGAGCCCAATATGCCGACCCTTTCTAGCACGTCTTATCACTCGCTCGCACTACAATAATGGACAAAACAATCTTGATCCTTTCTATGGAATTTTGATAACAACCACAATCTACTATCTCGATATAAACTTTTGGTTTCTAATAAACATTATTTTGTACGAAAATACGAGAATATAGCGCGAAATAATATCAATTATGTTAAAATTTATTTAAAAAATTAAAGTAATAATTATAAAAGTAGATCCCATCCCAAATATTTGCTTTTGTTATATGATAAGTATTAGAGTAAAGTATATATTAATATGATGATAAAATAAGACAAATACAATTCTAATTACTTCAAGGTGGTGCTCAGGGTCTGATGATGGAGCCAGATGGTGGTCACCAATACCAATGAACAATATGACTATACAACTTCGTGGTTTACATGTCATTCTAGCATTTTCACTTTCACATTTCAAGTGCATATACCACGAGTATAGGTTTTCGGGTGTGCTGATTTAAAAATTAATGACCGATTTGGAATCTGACATTGCTGACTGTCACTTTGACACAAAAGTCATCATGGGTGTCGTAAAATAGGTTTTAGGGGGTGCTGATTCCAAAATTAATGACCAATGTGGAATCTGACATTGCTGACTGTCACTTTGACACAAAAGTCGTCATGGGTGTCGTCAAATAGGTTTGCGGGGGTGCTGATTCCAAAATTAATGAACAATGTGGAATCTGACATTGCTGACTGTCACTTTGACACAAAAGTCGTCATGGGTGTCGTCAAATAGGTTTTGCGGGGGTGCTGATTCCAAAATTAATGAACAATGTGGAATCTGACATTGCTGACTGTCACTTTGACACAAAAGTCGTCATGGGTGTCGTAAAATAGGTTTTAGGGGTGCTGATTCCAAAATTAATGAACAATGTGGAATCTGACATTGCTGACTGTCACTTTGACACAAAAGTCGTCATGGGTGTCGTAAAATTGGTTTTAGGGGGTGCTGATTCCAAAATTAATGACCAATGTGGAATCTGACATTGCTGACTGTCACTTTGACACAAAAGTCGTCATGGGTGTCGTCAAATAGGTTTGCGGGGGTGCTGATTCCAAAATTAATGAACAATGTGGAATCTGACATTGCTGACTGTCACTTTGACACAAAAGTCGTCATGGGTGTCGTAAAATTGGTTTTAGGGGTGCTGATTCCAAAAATAATGACCAATGTGGAATCTAACATTGCTGACTGCCACTTTGACACAAAAGTCATCATGGGTGTCGTAAAATAGGTTTTAGGGGGTGCTGATTCCAAAAATAATGACTAATGTGGAATCTAACATTGCTGACTGTCACTTTGACACAAAAGTCATCATGGGTGTCGTCAAATAGGTTTCCGGAGGTGCTGATTTGAAAATTAATGACCGATTTGGAATCTTGACATTGCTGACTGTCACTTTGACACAAAAGTCGTCATGGGTGTCGTCAAAAAGGTTTCCGGGGGTGCTGATTCCAAAATTAACGACTATTTTGGAATCTCACAGTGCTAATTGTCATTTTGACACAAAAGGAATCATGGGTGTAGTCAAATAGTTTTTAGGGGGTACTGATTCCAAAATTAATGAAATGATTTAAAAAGTTATGACCGATTTGGAACCTGACATTGCACAGTACCCCTGGAAACCTATTTGACGACACCCATAACGACTTTTATGTCAAAGTGACAGTCAGCAATGTCAGATTCCAAATTGATCATTAATATTGAGATCAGTACCCATGAAAACCTATTTGAAGACACCCATGATCACTTTTGTGTCAAAGTGACAGTCAACAGTGTCAGATTCCAAATTGGTCATTAGTTTTCAAACACCTCCGGATACCTATTTGACGACACCCATGACGACTTTTGTGTCAAAGTGACAGTCAGCAATGTCAGATTCCAAATTGGTCACTAATTTTGGAATCAGCACCCCCTAAAACCTATTTTACGACACCCATGACGACTTTTGTGTCAAAGTGACAGTCAGAAATGTCAGATTGAACATTGGTCATTAATTTTGGAATCAGCACCCCCTAAAACCTATTTTACGACACCCATGACGACTTTTGTGTCAGAGTGACAGTCAGCAATGTCAGATTGAACATTGGTCATTAATTTTGGAATCAGCACCCCTAAAACCTATTTTACGACACCCATGACGACTTTTGTGTCAAAGTGACAGTCAGCAATGTCAGATTCCACATTGGTCATTAATTTTGGAATCAGCACCCCCTAAAACCTATTTTACGACACCCATGACGACTTTTGTGTCAAAGTGATAGTCAGCAATGTCAGATTCCAAATTGGTCATTAATTTTGGAATCAGCACCCCTAAAACCTATTTTACGACACCCATGACGACTTTTGTGTCAGAGTGACAGTCAGCAATGTCAGATTGAACATTGGTCATTAATTTTGGAATCAGCACCTCCTAAAACCTATTTTACGACACCCATGACGACTTTTGTGTCAAAGTGACAGTCAGCAATGTCAGATTCCACATTGGTCATTAATTTTGGAATCAGCACCCCTAAAACCTATTTTACGACACCTATGACGACTTTTGTGTCAAAGTGACAGTCAGCACTGTCAGATTCCAAATTGGTCATTCATTTTGTAATCAGCACCCCCTAAAACCTATTTTACGACACCCATGACGACTTTTGTGTCAGAGTGACAGTCAGCAATGTCAGATTGAACATTGGTCATTAATTTTGGAATCAGCACCCCCTAAAACCTATTTTACGACACCCATGACGACTTTTGTGTCAAAGTGACAGTCAGCAATGTCAGATTCCACATTGGTCATTAATTTTGGAATCAGCACCCCCTAAAACCTATTTTACGACACCCATGATGACTTTTGTGTCAAAGTGACAGTCGGCAATCTGAGGTACTACATATTCGTAATCTGAAAGTAATCAAGTCAATAATTTCAGTTATTTTGAATCGACTATGATTCCGAGTTATTGGTAATAGTAATGATTGTATAGATGATTAGTGATTCCTTTACATGTAATGGTAATTTACCGTTTCACTTGATTACATTACAAGTAATCTGACACCCAGTAGTGTCAGATTACAAAGTAAAATCAAGTAATCGTGTAATCCGGAATCGATTACGATTTCCCCATCTCTGGGTTTAGTTATATGGTTCATTGGTACTGGTGACCACCATCTGGCTCCATCATCAGACCCTGAGTACCACCTCTTGTCAAAGGTCTTGTTGAGACGAACCCAACGAGCCTAAACACGAAGTCGTTTACTTACATGGTTCACTGGTACTGGTGACCACCTTCTGGCTCCATCATCAGATCCCGAGTACCATCTTGATGTGTCTTATCATCTTGACCGTATTGTAATTTTCACATTTTTATCATCACAACGTTGTAATACTTTAACATTCAAACATAACAAAGTATTACAAAAGCAAATATTTACGGATCTAGGATCAAAATCGTTGGTCGCTGTTTACACACACACAATGCGAGGATAGCCCGTGTAGAAACAAGGCGTCCGACCCACACAACAATAAATATTCTCGACGTTTGCGATGAAAACTCGGAGACCAAAGCGACATACGTCTTACCTGCTCGAGCTCCGGCGCGGCACTGAAATCGCAGGCGTCCGTCGCCGGTAAAATAGCGACAGGAAGGCTAGTTTTCAAAAAATTGGCAAAAAATCATGATAAAATATTATAACGACAAATGGATAACAGCAGTTTAAGCACATTGTGCAGATTATTTATATACTAAAATAACTTCGATAACATGTAGATTTTCGGAGAAATGATCACTTGTTTCGATGTATTTTCAAGACAAAATTGAGTTCGTTTTACTTTCAATTTCTCAATTTCAAAGGATTAAATGATAAATATTGTTTAATGGGCCTTAAGTACAAGATATTTGGAACTTAAATTTATCTCATTTATGAGAGTGATCTTATCAAATTGTACATAATAAGAGCTCCGAATTCTGTGCTTCACGCGGTTTTTCCTAAACGAGCATCAGAAAAACAATCATTACTAATTGAAAAAGCTTTTTTTTTCATATGTTTTTTATTTAACCGACAGTTAATAAGATGTTCTAACTGAAACAAGTACTTTCACTGTCTTTTAGTATGAGTAAAGTGTACAATTTTGTCGATAAATATTGTGCATTTTACAATATATCGCCTTTTTTTGTCATAGCGCTCTTAACAACAGATTTAGTTTTCTCATTAGGGCAGTTGTTTTTATTCAAGACTTCGTCCCAATTTTGGAAATTTAGACTACGAGTGAAGTCTTGCTTATTACAAAGTGAAAACTTTCTTTTCAAAACATGGCATTTAGATTGAAGATGTTGATTTACCTTAATACTAATAATCAAAGATAAATGATCAGATAGATGTAATTCATTACAGTTTATTTTATTTATATCGGACTTAAATATATTCGAATAGGCGTGGTCGATACATTTTCTAGAGGTACTTGTTATCCTGGTCGGTTTATTTACAAGGTTTCTAAATCCATACGATTTAATTTTATCTACTAATTGATTTGTAGTATTACAATCTGCTAAAATGTCAATATTAATATCACCTAATATAATTACATTATTATTTTGAATGGGAATAAAATCTAACAATTCATTTAATTTATTTAAAAATAATGCGATGTCACCACTGGGGGGTCTATATACACACACTATAATTAGGTCAAGGCCGATGCACTCGACGGCGCACGCTTCGAACTGCATCTCGACGGACAGGTCGGCGACTTTCTTGCGGTCCACGGTCAGGATGTCGGCGCCGGCGAATATGCAGACTCCTCCACCCTTCCGCGAGGGTCGGCAGTAGTGAGCTCGAAGTTGGTAGTTGAGTATATTTACTGCGCTTATTTGATTTGGCTCGAGCCAGTGTTCCGACAGACACAAAACGTCAATTTCGTCTAGAAATTGGAGTTCGCTCTCTAATCTGTACGTTTTGTTTGCCAAACGGTTAATATTTAAATGGAGTACATTTACTAGTCCTTTTCTATTTTTTGTTTTGGTCGGGGGTGGTTCCGTCGGCGGGAGACCGGGTCTCCCTGGGGCGGAGAAAGGGCCGCCACTCGGAGATGCTGCTGTTTACAGGCCAGGCTGATTCCTTGAGAAAGTTTTCATATACAGATGTTGGAATACCTATTTTAAATGAATTATAGGTATCTCGTTTTGACTGTATCCTTTCCACTGTATAAGGGGCACCATGGTAAATGCTGTTTAAATGCTTTATTAGGCTATCAGGAGTTGTGTCGTTATTAAAATAGCATCCATGCAGATATTTGTATACTACAATACCTTTCACTGACGCATCAGTTGCAGATCCTTTTATTAATACGTTAGATTTTCGAAGCTATTATAGCTAGTTTGTTTTTATTTTACAATAAACCCTGTACCCTGCAATGATACTTATATAATACCTATAGTTAGCCTATGAAAATGACAGGATAGCAGTGAACTGATCAACTATTTCAAAAGCCAATGATTTATTTATACTTTATTGCACATAGGTACAAATGGTGTAAAAAAGTCTTCAATCTCTAGAAAATGCCCAGCTAGCACCAATTTCTTGTCTTTATTCATCGTCTTGGGTTGGAAAATGATTTCGTGAGCGATGGCACGAAACCCCGTTTTAGTCACCAGTTTGTTAATTTCTCACTGAAAACAACAATTTTAATGTTATTGGCGATAATGTTGTAACCACCGTCGTCCAAAATTGTCTAATATAGTAAAATAACACAAGATTTCATTAATTTTTTCACAATTTTTACTTACTTCTCGCTTAACAGCGGCGACAATATTGTCCATAATGGTCACCTGTCACGTGGCGTGTCGTCGCGCACGGTCCCAATACCTAACCGCCGTTGTGTTTATTAGAATAATATTAAAGTTCTGTTTATAGTGTTCCCAGTAAGATTATAGCAGTCGACGGTCCGTCCCGTTCTAGTGTGTCATGCTTAAATCCATTTTTGTACCTACTTCTGTAGATACAAAAAACATGGGTTGAAAGGATCTTTTTTATTAAATAGATACCTCTATAATCGAGGCTTATTTTTTCTTCAATTTTATTTTCATGTATATTTGCCGATTAATCACCTACACATAATCATTTAAGTACATATTTTTACGTAAATTATATTAACTTAGTTATTTTTATTTTTATTTTTTTATTTTATTTCATAAGGTACATAAAACAGACAGTAATCGAAATAACAAAAGAGATACAGGTTAGAAAAGCTTAAGAACTAGATTACAGTCCAAAATTATATGTACACAACATGACTATGAGTTATACTTATTATAATTTATAGCATGTTAATACAATTTTTATATGACATAATAAAGAAATTTAAAGAAGAACAAGATACCAAAATTTTGAAATTAATTTAAATTAAAAGAAGATAGAAGGTAATTACAAACGCGCTTAACTATACAAATTTTAATCAAATATTTTTTGTGACCAAATAAACAGACTTTTTAAATTGAGATATCTTGGAAACATAAATATCAAAATCCTTACAGACTCGAACCATATCGTTAAACTCCCGACACATGCGAACTATTGGATTATAGTATGAGGTATTATTTTTATATACAGCCAAAGCAAACGTATTCGGAGATCGAAATCTGTAAGCTGTGTTGATATTCAGCAGCGACAATAGATATGGAGAATCAATATGAGAATGGACAATTTTGTACAAATGTAGAAGGTCCGATTGCTTACGTCTTACTTGAAGTGATGTGACATGAAACTTTGCCATACGTTGATTATATCCCGAGACAGACCGCCCATAATGGCATCGAAAACACAAGGTTCTAAGAAACTTCCTTTGTACGGCTTCGATTTTATTAGAGTGTACAGCATAGAAAGGTGACCATATAACAGACCCATATTCTAAAACCCTGCGTACCAAACTATTATACAATAGCAGCATACTTTGAGGGTTTCTGAAGTTTTTAGTGATACGTATAATAAATCCCAGAAGACGGTTACTTTTATTAATTATGTACTCATAATGCTCATGAAAGGATAGCTTATTATCAAAAAGAACGCCCAAATCACACACATGACAGACAGACACCACTCATGAATCACATCTATATCGTTTTGCAATTTAATACAATTTTGAATATTTTCAACAGTTGAATATACTTTCAAATCATCAGCATATAGCAAGCTAGGACAAGACAGATGACTCACAAGGTCGTTTATAAACATTATGAAAAATAACGGCCCCAAATGAGATCCCTGTGGTACGCCAGATGTAATTTTCTGAAGGGATGACTTAAAACCTTTGAGAGTAATAAGTTGGCTACGATTATACAGATAAGAGCAAACCCAGCGAAACAATGACCCATGTATCCCATAAAGAGAGATTTTATGACATAACAGCGAATGATCAACTTTGTCGAAAGCTTTGGAAAAATCAGTGTAAATGGCGTCAACTTGGCCTCTAATAGCGAAAGCGTTGCACAGATAATTTTTATATGTAAGCAGATTACTTATGACAGATCTATTCCTGACAAATCCATGTTGGTTTTCTGATATAACTGTGTTAAAAATCATATTTTTTAACACACCTTGGCGTTCTTTATTGACTGTGTAGCTTCTACAGATCTTTGCTGAGTGTTTGGGATCGTTGTCTTCTTGCAGAACAAATGGGTTGCCGTGCCGATCAATATAAGATTACGTTGTTTTCTATTGATTACAAATTTAGTTTGATGATTTTTAGAAGGGTTTATAACAATGACACTGAACATTGTGTTTGGTCTTAAACTTTTTGACGGTAGTGTATATAATTATATTAGTAAGTTATCCTCTATACATACATTATCATTATTTGACGACCGGTCTGGCTCAGTCGGTAGTGACCCTGTCTGCTAAGCCGCGGTCCTGGGTTCGAATCCCGGTAAGGGCATTTATTTGTGTGATGAGCACAGATATTTGTTCCTGGGTCATGGATGTTTTCTATGTATATAAGTATGTATTTATCTATTTAAGTATGTATATCGTCGCTTAGCACCCATAGTACAAGCTTTGCTTAGTTTGGGGCTAAGTTGATCTGTGTAAGGTGTCCCCAATATTTATTTATTTATTTATTTATCTTGTAAGTAGGTTATATATAAGTTATCCTAATATTTGACTGTATTTTTTATTTTATTCAATATATTTAAAAGTTATTCGTATCATCGTACGTCAACCTCACCACAGTATTCTCAACAATTTTCTCCGAAACTCTAAAACGTCGTGACTCCGATTCACAATACTCGGTTTTAGTATAATTGAACTTAAAAGCATAATAGCAGGTTATCAAGTGTAGCGTGCACTGACACCTCGCAAAATTAATACTGTAAAAGCATCCCGCTGTATATTAGGGCCCCTACCACGAGTTTGCAAAAAAAAACGTACTCGATAGCGTTAGTGCGTTTTGACAATATAGGATCCGATATCGGATGTCGGACCGATATCTCGTACATTACAGGCGCCATCTTGGATTTTTTCCATTGAAATCCTTCGGACACCCGACATGGGATCGGCTAATGTGAAAACGGACTTAACGTCACGAAGATAGTGATCGGCGCCGCCAACGGTTACAGTAGAACCACAGAACAGATAATGATAAAAACCGGCCAAGAGCGTGTCGGGCCACGCTCAGTGTAGGGTTCCGTAGTTTTCCGTATTTTTCTCAAAAACTACTGAACCTATCAAGTTCAAAACAATTTTCCTAGAAATTCTTTATAAAGTTCTACTTTCGTGATTTTTTTTCATATTTTTTAAACATATGGTTCAAAAGTTAGAGGGGGGGACACTTTTTTTTCCTTTAGGAGCGATTATTTCCGAAAATATTAATATTATCAAAAAACGATTTTAGTACACACTTATTCATTTTTAAATACCCATCCAACAATATATCACACGTTGGGGTTGGAATGAAAAAAAAAAAATCAGTCCCCACTTTACATGTAGGGGGGGTACCCTAACAAAACATTTTTTTCACTTTTTATTTTACCACTTTGTCGTCGTGATTGATATACATATTGGTACCAAATTTCAGCTTTCTAGTGCTAACGGTTATTGAGATTATCCGCAGACGGACGGACGGACGGACGGACAGACAGACAGACAGACAGACAGACATGGCGAAACTATAAGGGTTCCTAGTTGACTACGGAACCCTAAAAAGAGTGTGTGCAGTCCCTCCGCGCGAAAGAAGTGAAACTTCCTAACATAACCTTAAACACATTAATATCAAGTGACTGTTACGTTTTTGCGTTTAGTTACTTCCATCTCTTTACTGTTTTAAATTTTTTACATTGCTGATTGCTCAACTTATTGAAAAAAGAAATAAACATAAACTCATAAAATAAGGACAAGTTCAAGAGTTTCACTTCAAAAATGGGCATATTCCTGGCATATCAGACTAGCATTTTTTTTTTCAAAGTTCGAGCTGTAAACACTGAGCGTTAAACATTCAACTCTGTCAGTTGGAAGTGGCAACACTGATCGTTAAAAGTTTAACGCTGTCAGTTGAAGTCGCATTGGAAGTTTCACTTCAATAGTATTTCCAGGGATCGGAACCCGTTCCCAAATACCATTTGATATCGTTCTTAAACCGTTACCTATAAATTTTGTTCAATGGGAACAAAATAATTTCGGTTACGGTTCTTATATCGTTCCCTAAACGAACGGTTCATTATAAATTTTGTTCAGTGGGAACAAAATAATTTCGGTTTCGGTTCTTATTTCGTTCCCTCAAAGAACAGTTCCTTACAGTAACGTTTAAATGAACGAACAGAATTTTAGCGTTCCTAAAACCAATATTATTTCGTTCCGAGCCGCGCGGGAGTAGGTATAGCGACTGTAGCGAGCGCCAGAGCCGAACGTTTTCGCCGACGCACGAGCCGCCTTTCGCTGTCTCTTTTTCACACGAAGTTCATGTATATTTCTGTTTCGGTTAGCCGGCCGGCCGCGGCCGGCAATGAAGGTGAAGGTAGGTTGTTTGTTTTGTTTACTTCATTTACTTGAGTTGCAACTTTCGGCGTATAAACAGCGAACGTGCAGTGATAGTGTATGCTTGATATTGAAACTATTAGGATAGGATGAAACAGCATAGAATATACACCATGTATAAAGGGCGGCAAATTTTAAAATTGTAGGGCTCACCGGCCAATTGTCTTCATAAAACCTGTCTACTTAAAGTTTCACGTTAACGGAATCATTAAAGGATTAAGACGATACAGGAGGCAAGCACGAATTCAGATTTTTAGGTCTTTATCGCCGTCGCGTTGACGGGGGCGGAACCCACAGAGAGGCCCTGTATAGTAAAGTTGTGTGTGCGCGTGGCGCACGCACACAGACGCGTACGCCGGCGGCGCAAGTACTCGCGCTCGAGCCGACCGGCGCCCGCAATCGCTCTCTATAGTCTCTATCTATATTTTTCTAGTTTTGGACTTCTGATTTGCGTATAGTTTTGGACTCCGTGAAGTATACTCGTACTGATTTGAATAGAATGCAAATTTGTCATATTTTAGGTATTCTAAATATTATTCCTTACCTTATACATAATGTAATTATCTTAAAAGAAATCATGATACCGAAATAAAGTTATTCGGTATGTAAAAAACTAAAGCCTTTTCGATGTCAAAAAGAAAGTTTAAAATAATTTTGTGATAAAGTAAATATTTTCTGAAAGGATTGGGTTATACCTAGGGATTGCAATAATATAAAATCCGGATTTTCGGATTATTTTTAGGGCAAAATCCGAACTCCGGATTAAATCCGGATTTTTTTTAGTAACTAAAGCCTGACAAGTTTTTATTTGACCCTGGAAGAGTGTCGCTACAAATCGTTTTCATATGGCAATAATGTGCCGACGTCATGTATAATCGGGACAGCGAGTACTGGGTTTCGTTTCGCGTTAATATTTGTAGAAAATTAAAGCATGGTTTTAGAGAATGACAATTTAATAAGCTAGGTTTGAAGACTTGCTACTTCCACACAGCCTAAAATTCATGAAGCTTGTGCCTGTATCGAAGTCGTCGATGTTTATTTTCTTCTTACGTGGGACCTTGTTTTGTACTGGTGGCGATGATGAAACGGCCTCCTTATTTCTTTAAATATTTTTCACGGCAGAGCTAAATACAGACACCATAAATAAGAACAAAAAATATATTAAGCTAAATCGAAACCAACTAATCATTGCATGAGAACATTATTAGGGTGCCCGCCCCCCCTACACGTAAAGTGGGGAGAGATTTTTTTTCATTTCAACCCTGACGTGTGATATACCTATTGTTGGATAGGTATTAAAAAATGAATAGGGGTTTACTACTAACATTTTTTGATATTGTTAATTTTTTCGGAAATAATCGCTCGGAAATGTATGGGACATTTCAGAGGTAAACTTTTGTATGGGCTTTGTCAGTCCCGGTATCTATCGTCCTTGATATTAGGCAAGTCAATGTGCACCTCTAACGACTCTTACGCAGTGGCCATTGAGGCCAATCAATTAAAGGTGAGGAAACAGTCTCAGCTGTTGCCATTAGATTTGGTGAAAATAACATTGATCGCGTTGGATATGGTAAGTATGGTTAAGAAACTAAAGCCTGACCAGAAATATAAATAACTATTGTCAGGCAGGAGTGCGCTGTTATTCTGATGTATGGAGTGACAGTTCAGTATAGTATGATGACTATGAAGAAAATAGTTTTAATGAAATTCCGCTACATGGCGCGTAGTCATATATTTCTGGTCATGCTTTACATGTGTATAAAATAAAACAAAACTTATGAATCTTATGATATAATCTTTCCAGTAATTGCCTATGGGAAAATAACATTGTAGTTACCACTGGTAACAACTTAGTGGTAACTCTGACTAGTGGAATAACCCTTATTTTATAACGATATTTCACTAACGAATGTACCAAAATATGATTGACTTTTACACTGAAGCTATAATTATGATAGAGTACACATAATCTTGATACACATTTAATAATATTTTTCTATTTTATTTTCGAGATCTTCTAAACAAGCCCGTAAATTCTCTTCGGGAACTTGTTCTAACTTTTTCTTATAACGACTGCAACTATATTACGCTTGCATGAACAAGGGCACATCGCGTCCGGTTCCGGTTCACTATAAATGGATTGCATGGGTTGTGCTCTCTCAAGGACTGCATCTTGGTCCTTAAAAACATTTAAAAACATATCACTATTACAAATTCACACAGATTAAGTAACACACATATTTATACAAATTAGTGCAGATTATATTTTATACAGCTTTCTCACACTATAAGCACTTACATCCAACTCAAGGTCATCAGAATCGCTTGGATATGGGGTAGTTTTTTCTCTATATATATTTTTTTGAAGGCTAGATCTTCATCATCTATGTCAAAGCTTTTATCTGCAATAAAAATATCTTATTTATTTTGCATAATGTACTTACATTTCTAGAAAATTATTACAATAAGTTACAAGCTTTTGAGAATTGGGCCCTTGGTGTATCTACATGGAATACACAACTGTAGTTGGCGAGTGTATTAGTGTCTACACTGTCTACAGACGACCAAACCGACCAAGGTCCAACAAGTACGGGATTGTAAGAGCGGGAGAGCTACGTCAACCGGGGTGGCTTTAGGAAAATTTGGGGTTACTTTGATGGTATTTGAACGGCTTTAAAATTAACATCATTCATTATTTACTGAAACTGTTCATGTAATTAGTAGATAGATAATAGATCAATAAATATTCTTGTAAATCTACCATAGAAAATCGCGAATTTACTTACAGTATGACTTTAAAACTAAATTTTCAAAGTCACCCCTGCGTTTTAAAGCCACCCCGGTTGACCGTATAAGGCTTTCTCATTTTTAGGGTTCCGTAGCCAACTAGGAACCCTTATAGTTTCGCCATGTCTGTCTGTCCGTCCGTCCGTCCGTCCGTCCGTCCGTCCGTCCGTCCGCGGATAATCTCAGTAACCGTAAGCACTAGAAAGCTGAAATTTGGTATCAATATGTATATCAATCACGCCAACAAAGTGCAAAAATAAAAAATGGAAAAAAATGTTTTATTAGGGTACCCCCCCTACATGTAAAGTGGGGGCTGATTTTTTTTTTCATTTCAACCCCAACGTGTGATATATTGTTGGATAGGTATTTAAAAATGAATAAGGGTTTACTAAGATCGTTTTTTGATAATATTAATATCTTCGGAAATAATCGCTCCTAAAGGAAAAAAAAAGTGCGTCCCCCCCCCTCTAACTTTTGAACCATATGTTTAAAAAATATGAAAAAAATCACAAAAGTAGAACTTTATAAAGACTTTCTAGGAAAATTATTTTGAACTTGATAGGTTCAGAAGTTTTTGAGATAAATACGAAAAACTACGGAACCCTACACTGAGCGTGGCCCGACACGCTCTTGGCCGGTTTTTACAAATAACTGCGTCCCTAATTGACATATGTCGTTACGGTCGCCTGTAAGTACCTACTTTAGGAGTGACACCGAATAGGGCTTGTATTGTAATCCGGATATATCCGCTGATTTTGAAATTCGGATAATTTGCACGTTAAAATCCGGATAAAACGAATAATTCGAATATTGTGAATGACAGAAATACCATTGCAATTTTTAAGAAGCTCATTTGGAAAACAAATTTTAAAGTAAAATTAACACATTTACGATATTAAAGCGATTTATATCAAAAATTACTCCTTGAGTGGCACTACTACCTTATTTAATAATAGTCATACTAGTTATGAAAAGAAAGCTGCACTTTTGGATGGAAGC
The DNA here is from genome assembly GCF_023078275.1 of Leguminivora glycinivorella. Taxonomy (NCBI): domain Eukaryota; kingdom Metazoa; phylum Arthropoda; class Insecta; order Lepidoptera; family Tortricidae; genus Leguminivora; species Leguminivora glycinivorella. The sequence goes on from NC_062973.1 coordinate 18,278,119, forward strand.
AAGTCGCTTTGCATGGTGATAGTAGACATCATAGTAAACGATTTTTTCCGAGGATATCGAAATTTCATCCCTTAAGAAGCCGAGCGTAGCGAGGTGTTTTATGAAAATGAAAAAAATTCTATCTTTTTATTGTATCGTCCGATTTTGACAAAACGTATCTCAAATGAAAGGTATTAATTTGTGTAATTAAAAAAAAATACAAAAAAAAAAATTAAAATAAAAGTAAGAAAAAAATAATATTTATATTTCCGTCTCGCACTGAATAACTTCAAAGAATGACAGACAAAATGTACAATGTCGATATACAAGTTTTTTTTTAATCGAAGACAGATAAATTTTTAGTTGAAAACTGAAGACCGCATCGAAATCAGATCAGCATTTTTTTTTTTTTTTTTTTAAGATACGGCCCGCCTGATGTAAAGCGGTCAGTTGCCAAAAGTTGCGCGGGAAAGATCGCTTTCAAGGATATGGCCACAAGTTAGTTGAAATTCCTCTGGCAGCCTTTGAACACAACACTATGAGAAAGTCAGAAATAATATGTACCACACAAAGCGGAATTTTCGGACACAGATACAAAAATACATAGTAAGTCAGTACACATCAAAATAAAATTAAAAATTCCGAGGATATTATAATTTCATCCCTTAGAACGACGAGCGTAGCGAGGTCGGTTACGAAAACCGAAAAAAAATCTCATTTTTTTGTACGTCGTCCGATTTTGACAAAACATGTTTCATTTGAAAGGTATTACTTTATGTAACTTAAAAAAAATATTGAAAAAAATTGGAAAAAAAATGTAAGATTTAAAAAAAAAACCTTAATTTTCGTATCACACTGAATAACCGCAAAAAACGGTAGACACGGTGTATAATTTCGATATATGATTTTTTTAAATTAAAGACAAATAAATGTATGATTATAAACTAAAAACCGAATCGAAATCGAATCAGTAGTTTTTAAGATGCAATTTGTCAAAGTTGGCTTAGTTTGTTTATATGGTCGCTTATAAATTCCTTAGCCAGAAAGTCAGAAACATTATATTTTTCTCACAGTTAAAAGTATGCATAGGTAATAGACATCATAATAAACAATTTTTTACGAGGATATAAAAAATTCATCCCTTGGAAAGCCGAGCGTAGCGATGTCTGTTACTAAAAACAAAAAAAAGGCAGTTTTTTTTATTGGATCGTCTTTGTAAGGGTTTCTAAGGAATGAAATTTTTATATCCTTGTAAAAAAATGTTTATAATGATGTCTATTACCTATGCATACTTTTAACTGTAAGAAAAATATAATGTTTCTGACTTTCTGGCTAAGGAATTTATATTATAACTATTATAAGCGACCATATAAACAAACTAAGCCAACTTTGACAACTTGCATCTTAAAAACTACTGATTCGATTTCGATTCGGTTTTTAGTTTATAATCATGCATTTATTTTTCTTTAATTTAAAAAAATCATATATCGAAATTATACACCGTGTCTACCGTTTTTTGCGGTTATTCAGTGTGATACGAAAATTAAGGTTTTTTTTTTAAATCTTACATTTTTTTCCAATTTTTTTCAATATTTTTTTAAGTTACATAAAGTAATACCTTTCAAATGAAACATGTTTTGTCAAAATCGGACGACGTACAAAAAAAATGAGATTTTTTTTCGGTTTTCGTAACCGACCTCGCTACGCTCGTCGTTCTAAGGGATGAAATTATAATATCCTCGGAATTTTTAATTTTAGTTTGATGTGTACTGTTACTATGTATTTTTCTGTGTCAGAAAAACATGTTATTTCTGACTTTCTGGCAAAGGAATTTCAAAGTGGCCATATAAAGCGATCTTTCCCAACTTTGGCAACTTGTATCTTAAAAAATGCTGATCTGATTTCGATGCGGTCTTCAGTTTTCAACTAAAAATTTATCTGTCTTCGATTAAAAAAAACTTGTATATCGACATTGTACATTTTGTCTGTCATTCTTTGAAGTTATTCAGTGCGAGACGGAAATTTACTTTTTTTATTTTTTTCTTACTTTTCTTTTAAATTTTTTTCTTTGTATTTTTTTTAAATTACACAAATTAATACCTTTCATTTGAGATACGTTTTGTCAAAATCGGACGATACAATAAAAAGATAGAATTTTTTTCATTTTCATAAAACACCTCGCTACGCTCGGCTTCCTAAGAGATGAAATTTCGATATCCTCGGAAAAAATCGTTTACTATAATGTCTACTATCACCATGCAAAGCGGCTTGCTTCCATCCAAAAGTGCAGCTTTTGGCCAAAAATTCTCCATAACAAGTATGACTATAAGTAAATAAATAATAAACAAAAATATTGGGGGACATCTTACATAGATCAACCTAGCCCCAAACTAAGCAAAGCTTGTACTATGGGTGCTAGGCGACGATACGAATACATACTTATATAGATAAATACATACTTATATACACAGAAAACATCCAAGACTCAGGAACAAATATCTATGCTCATCACACAAATAAATGCCCTTACCGGGATTCGAATCCGCCGGGACCGCGGCTTAGCAGGCAGGGTTTTTTTCATGAATATTTGTGGATAATCTCATGTAAATGTATATCAATTTAACTCAATCAATCAAGTGACACTGAGTACCGTATCAAACGCTGCACTTTCATTATTGTTAGCATCCGAATACATTATAAATAAATAAATAAATTGCAAACAGAACTAAAACTGTTCAAATTTTCTGACAAAAAGAAGTCTTCTATGTATCCCGCGGCGGAAGACCTGTTTAGTATTGAACTGCAGAACAAGATGAAGTAGTTAAGCAGATACGCTTTTACATTTTATCCTTTCAAAATAGGTTGCAAGTGTTGCAACACCAAAACTTTTTCGCTGTATACGTAACGTAAGGCCCTCTGGCTAAGAACGTCTACCCGAGAGTCCCAAGTGTAACTGGAATGGAGTCACGAAGTCATCAAAGATAAGAGGTGAAAATTATTAGAGAGAAAGATCATTCAGCCTTGTTATTTAACAAAGCTAAATGGTGTTTGTAATATGTCATAGTTCTTTTTGCATTTGAATAAATCGGCAATGAAAACCTCGTAAATGCAATCTGATATTTAAACAAGGAGTAGGTAGGTAATACCTTTTTTAGGTAATATTCGATCTAAACGATCACAACATGACGTTTTGCCTCATATGGCAATCAGATTATGTCTCTAGCATTAAAATTCATTAATATCAAATATTAGTCAAAATTACATAAAAATAAAATCATATATCTTATGGGCAACTGAAGTCATTTCATAAAAACCGGCCAAGAGCGTGTCGGGCCACGCTCAGTGTAGGGTTCCGTAGTTTTCCGTATTTTTCTCAAAAACTACTGAACCTATCAAGTTCAAAACAATTTTCCTAGAAAGTCTTTATAAAGTTCTACTTTTGTGATTTTTTTCATATTTTTTAAATATATGGTTCAAAAGTTAGAGGGGGGGGGGGGACGCACTTTTTTTTTCCTTTAAGAGCGATTATTTCCGAAAATATTAATATTATCAAAAAACGATCTAAGTAAACCCTTATTCATTTTTAAATACCTATCCAACGATGTATCACACGTTGGGGTTGGAATGAAAAAAAAATCTGCCCCCACTTTACATGTAGGGGTGGTACCCTAATAAAACATTTTTTTCCATTTTTTATTTTTGCACTTTGTTGGCGTGATTGATATACATATTGCTACCAAATTTCAGCTTTCTAGTGCTTACGGTTACTGAGATTATCCGCGGACGGACGGACGGACGGACGGACGGACGGACGGACGGACGGACGGACGGACGGACGGACGGACGGACGGACGGACGGACAAACAGACATGGCGAAGCTATAAGGGTTCCTAGTTGACTACGGAACCCTAAAAAAGGCAAGAATGAAATAACTAAGTAACCTAACCTAACATTAAGGTTACGAACAACAGCTCAAGCCTGATTATAAAATAACAATTTCCTACGACGTGTTTTTCGTATCGTAGTACATAATTATGTTACTAATTATGAGATTTATTAAATAAAATAAAAAATATTCGAAATATCCATTTTATCCGAATATCCGGATTTTCAAATATCGAGTCGAATCATCCGGATTTCGAATTGGACGGATAATTGCAAGCCCTAACACCGAACCACCGGGCAGAGTTTCAGTATTTAGGTTTATGAAGGTTTAGTATAGGTAAGTACTTACTCAGTGGCTCATTCTGTGCATCGATCAAGTCATAAATATCATCATTAGTGCCCCTTTCACTCGCAGCAGTATAAGAACATTGGATGAATTGGGATTCTTCGAGTTCTGGGACACGGGAGTGTTG